>NC_063992.1:6979696-7282727 GCF_932276165.1 Plutella xylostella | reverse complement strand
GGATATTGCAGCTAGGTAATTAGACTAATTAGGTACACATTTGTTAAGTTTCTACAGTCTAGTTCGTCAAAAATATTGATTGGGTATGCCCGATAACGAAACCTATAGCAGTCATCAGCAGACACGCTGATAAAGTTGGTATGATAGTGCGTGTGGAGGCGTTGCACCAGTCCGATTGGCAAACACACACTTTATATTCGGCTTCAGGAAGGCTGAAAACGAAGAACAAATATTCTAATCTCGTCTCTAATACCTATACCTATGTGGTAAATAGAGTAGAATAGGATGTATCTAGCTGAAAATATTTTGTTAGTGTAATATATTAACTATCTACGCCCTCTTATTAATTACTGTGAAAAGCTTATCCTACCTTACCTACCTCTACCTAGGTACCTTACGTCTGTATTGCACTATATAGAGGCAGCCACTGACATGTTTATGAGTAATCTTTTCATCAATTACACGCTATAAGGGTGAATTTCACACAGACGTCTGTACCCACGTCTGTCTTTGGTTACCAAAGCACCTACTTACCTATCTAAATAAGTTTCATGAATGGAGAAATAGGTAAGCATTTATGGACAGTACTGAAAAAAAGATACAGCCAGCCCAACAATGGTCAAAGTATTCATAGGCATATTCAAGGAGCGGACGCGGACGTTGACTGATACTGATAAGTATGGGGTTCCTATAACTAACCGAGAATGCACGCAGGTGAGTTTCCCCGGGCGCCGCGCGAGTGAGTCGTCGGGCGAGTCACCCGCGCGCGGCGAGTAGCACCCGCGTTGCACGATCCACGCGTGGGTCGCGCGCGCCCGCCACGACCGCACGAAGCAGAGCGCGCCCTCTGTAACGTACAGATTTATATAACATCGATGGCAGTATTGAAGATTTAATGTATTTGTTGCCTATTTATATTGTTCGTGTAGGTTAGATACCCAAAACCCGTCCTTAGCAGCTCTATCAGTCAGTGTAGGTTACTATAAAGGTAAATAGCTAACTGCTGCAACACATCTATCGTAGACCTATGTAAGTAGGTATATAATTGTTTAGGGACTAAGGGTAAGGTTAAACCAAAACCACAGATGAGCATGGGCATTGTAAAGCATTAGACCCCCCGCAGACTGCAGACTTTTAGCCGGCCGATAGTTTGGTCGGGCTCTTAATCAGTATGGATATGTATGGTAGTGCGCACATTCAACGATTATGTATCGGCCGATACTCCATACTGATTAAGAGCCCGACCAAACTATCGGCCGACTAAAAGTCTGCAGTCTGCGGGGGGTCTTAGTGTACCTAACTATGGTAACTACGGTGAAAACCTCTAAAAAGGACCACAAATAACACTCTACCTCGCGTGCAGTTGCCCATTCTATCCAGACTGCTATTCCCGTCGAGGGCGAAGGGCACGATCTGGCCGCCACAGCTGCGGTCCTCGGAGCGGTGCGTCGCCGAACAGTTGAAACAGACCACGGCCCAACACACACTCACACAGCTATTCAACAGTAGCAATAACAACGGGAGAGAAATAGACATCTGCTCTCATTCTTCTCTTACTAGCTGGGTTATGATGAAGGCTGGATTACGGATTATACAAGGTTTCAACAAGTTTTGTGGGTGTTATTGTTCTTTTATAGTAGAGAAACCAAGAGAAACGCTGTGTTTTCTCTGTGTATTCCTTGGGTGACAACAAGGTGACAAAGTCAAATTGACAATCATCATATGACAAAAGTTGACTATCTTAAAATAAGGAGTCACCACGCGGAGTTTGCACGATAAGAGTAACACGGACCGAGTAACTTATGTTCGTTCAAATGATACGTGAAATAACACTAATCTATTTACTAACGTATGTAATCAACAATTTCGACTGTTTCAAGATAATAATATATAAACTTAATAATAATGTCCTCCTAGCCGAATTTCGACCACGGCGGCCAATCTCAATTGAGATCAGCCATCTACGCAGGAGTAGATTATAGTGCCCAAGTGTGTGCGCAGTACACAGGAGCACTCTCTGTTCCATCACTCTCATAGCCCAATGGGACGGATTGACCGACACGACTGGAGAGAGCTAGGCGCAGGACCGACTGCTTTACATGCCCATCCGACAACATGGATCGTTTCACTGTTTCGGACATCAGGTGATCAGCCTTCTATGTCCTAACCAAACTTAGAACCACAATTTAGAAACACAAATTGATGGTCCCACCCGGGACTCAACTGCCTCTGTGGTCTAGTGGTAGAAGCTTTGCTTCATGACCCAGAGGTCCCGGGTTCGATTCCCGGGTGGGATCATCAATTTGTGTTTCTAAATTTGGTTAGGACACAGAAGGCTGATCACCTGATGTCCGAAACAGTGAAACGATCCATGCTGTCGGATGGGCATGTAAAGCAGTCGGTCCTGCGCCTAGCTCTCTCCAGTCGTGTCGGTCAATCCGTCCCATTGGGCTACGAGAGTGATGGAACAGAGAGTGCTCCTGTGTACTGCGCACACACTTGGGCACTATAATCTACTCCTGCGTAGATGGCTGATCTCAAATGAGATTGGCCGCCGTGGTCGAAATTCGGCTAGGAGGACATTATATAAACTTACCTTCACACCGGATGGTGAGTGCGCAGCGCAGTCGCGTCCACCGCTGTCCCGGGAACACGGGCCTCTCGAGAGGATCTTCTCCATATTTTGTGAAGCAAAATGTCCCGTTGAAACACAAAATACACTCGGCACTAATCACATTATTAAATAATATAAATAGCAATACTTTTATGGACATGTAAAACATGTATTTTACTGTAAAGTCATATTTTTCGAAGCCAACCTGATAATCTGAATGTATTACCGCCTACCTACATGGAATGAAAGTTATTCTTCCGCATGTTCATGTTGCAAAACTGGTACTTTTGTGAGTATTGTAATTGTAATCCATCTGTAAGATAGGTATACATACCAGCAAAAATATAATATCCATCCAGATCATAATATTATATCCAAAATCAGATACCACGCGAGCCACAATATCTGTAGTCGTATGAAAATCTAGGTATAAAAAACGGAAATAGAATTAGTTACCTACCTACAAATTAGCCTTACGGACTATGCATACAGGGAAATGTATAAGAAATCAAAGAAAACATTTATTTTTTATAGTGTATTTCGCAGTTTTCATGAATTGTTAACTAGGTATATTCTATCGGTGAGGTAACGACTTGTGTAGAACCAACGTTATCGTGGGCCATTCTAAAACACAATAAATAAATACAGACGGGCCCTAACACATTAGCCTGCTCTGTCACAGCCAACCAATCAGTGCCCTGAGCATTGCATCATTTGTACTGAAGATGCTCCGTGATCGGGCATCGCTTATCATTTATTCGGGGCTCATGAATCAATTTGAACATGGTTGTTCAACAAGTCAATCCATTGCGACTTCCTTATCATTCACCCCGCCACCCCAGTCACTCGCGACTCAAGTACTTACATACTCACGGGATAACAACGAAATGTATGAGTCGGTCAACTACGTCAAAGCCTATAGGTGGCGCTTGCGTGCTTGCCTACAATAACATGCAGTAAATTGATTCCTCAATTCGTTCAATAGGAAAAATACTACTAGGTACGTAACATTCATCCTAAACCGTTTCACATTGGATCACAAACATAAATTTAAAAAATTATTATCTCAAACATTTACAAACAACTATTGGTGGTTTAAACAAACTGCCTTCTGTCATGATAACATATTTATAGCTACAGGAATGACTAAAACTTGGATTATTATTGAAACATATACGTAAGATTACGGGTGAGCGCAGTAAAAATGCGTAAAATGGCAGGCGTTCTGGCAATTTATGCCCCATTAGTATTATTTTAGATGAAATTTCGTTTGAAATAAACCTAAAATAATAATAATAACGAAAATGCAAGGTGCTACAGGGCAAGGTGCAGCTACAGGACATGGCTAAAACATGTTCTATTCAGTAACATTAAAATAATGGCAGTGTTCACTGTTCAGCTCAAAAATGTGCATAACAGTAACAAAACTAAGTTATAGATATTTTTTATAATATTAGGCAATTAAAATATTATTTATTTACGAAATGTAAAATTAGCTAAAGTAAATTTTCAATGCACATTTAGCTATCACACATGTAAGCTAAATTTTCTATGTGTTTGACAAAGCCGCTTTTGAGTGAACAATAGGGTGCAACTATACACAGTGTACAAATATCACATCTAGCCTACGGGAAGCTTCAACACGCAGCACAAGCCGCAAGCGCCGGCGGCACCGCTCACTGATGAACTACCCCAACCACATCATGATAACAATATTTACAACACATTCTGCTGCAACACGTTATAGATGTTAAATTTTTGGAATGACTAATCTATTTAATTACAGCAGTTACCCTCCTGCTTGAAAGATATATCTAGAATTTGAAGTAAAGACTTGCAGACTGGTAGCTTGTGCCGGTATTGTCGAGGGGCGCGGGGGAGGGGCGCCTAGCTCACGGTCCAGTCCAGCCCCCAGCGCTCCGACACCTTCAGCTGCGCGGCCGCCGCGTCCTTCAGCGAGAACAGATGCGTCATCTCCAGCTCCGTCTTGGCGAGCGCGATCGCCTTCTCAAACAACTCCAGAGACCTCTTCAGGTTGCCCCTGGAATCAACAACATAATCTGTCAGAATACTGAAAACTTGTAATCTATCTTATCAATGGTCATGTGGTGAGTCAAATAACTTCTTGTAAAAAAGATTAAGAAAAGATAAGAAGTGATAATGATAAGACAAACTTCTATTACATAGCCATAGTGTTAATTGTATAGCAAGTAAATACAAAATGAAAAACACTGAGTGATGCATGGCCTGATTTCAGCTTGGCTGATTGCCAGCCTCTTACTCAGTACTGACTGACTGCATCCCAAGTTCAATAACTAAACCATGACACAAAACAACATAGGCAAATAGTTCGCAAATTATAATAAAACATGATTACATAAAATTATATTTCACAATAGTAGCATTTTGTAAGAAATGGTCCTTACCTCTGTACTTCAATAGTGCCAAGTGTTTCGTAAGCAAAGTCACACTTGTCATCCATCTCTATGGCCTTGTTGATCAGCTTAACAGCTTTGTCAAAGTCTGTACTTTTCTGAAGCTGGACAAGACCTTTGTGGACATACAATGTGGCATTGCTGGGGTCGACAGACAGTGCCGAGTTGAATAAAGACTCAGCCCTTTCCCATTCTTGCTGGTCAGACAGCACTTGTGCAAATAGGATGTAAGCTTCAGCACATTTAGGGAACATTTCCAGAGCTTTGTCAAAGTCTGACCGTACCTGGGCCAGAGCATTTACATTCTTATTTAGCTGAGCATGTCTGTAATCAGCATAGCATTTCTGGATGTAAGCAATAGAGAAGTTGGGGTTCAGTTCAACAGCCTTTGCAAATTCGGAAGTGGCCTCATCCATGCGTTCCAGCAGCAAGTACACTTGTCCGCGGTGGTGGTAGATGTCGGAGTTAGGAGGGTCAAGCTCAGCGGCACGGGCAAAGTCTTCCAGGCATCGCTCTGTGTTTTCCAACTGTGTGAACAGAGAGGCACGCTTGATCAGTGCATTAACCTTTACTTTGGTAGAGGCGTCACTATCAATAACTTTAGCTAGATCAGCCTGTGCATCATCATGCCGGCCCAGCAGAAGGTAGAATGTGGCTCGGAGAAGCAATGCTTCATTTTTGTACTTTCCATCAGCTTTAATCTCCTCAGTGCAGGCATCAACCACAGAGTCATAGTCTTGAGTGTCCAGAGCTTTCTTAGCTTTAGCAAAACCATTAGCAGATTTGTCATCAATTTGAATTTTAGCAATAGGGTCTTCTGAGAATGCAGAGAAGTATGTTTTAATAAAGTGCTTAGATGGCATCACGGGACGGCGTTTTTCTAAAGCTTCACGGGCATGTTGTCTGCCTAGGGCTTTCAAAATGCGGTCAGCATTTACTAAAGAGCTTTGCACTTGAAACCTTTCAAGGATGCATGCTGAAGTCACATCTTCCAGAGCAAGAACGAGGTCACCACTCTTCTCGGCGGCTCGGGAGCGTCTTAGAAAGGCTTTAACGTATTTTTCATTCAATTTAAGAGCAAATGTACAATCCTCTTTGACCTGGTCCCACATCTCCCGCTTCTCGTAGCACGCCGAGCGGTTCTGGTAGAAGGTGGCGAGGTCGATGGG
The DNA here is from genome assembly GCF_932276165.1 of Plutella xylostella. Taxonomy (NCBI): domain Eukaryota; kingdom Metazoa; phylum Arthropoda; class Insecta; order Lepidoptera; family Plutellidae; genus Plutella; species Plutella xylostella. The sequence goes on along the minus strand of NC_063992.1, from coordinate 7,276,509 downwards.
ACGGTCGGGCGGGCACGCCTCGATCGCCTCGTTGTACAGCGCGATCGCCTTGTCGTACTCGCCTCCATGGAAGGCCCTGTTCCCGGCACCTTTCAGTTTCATGGCCTTTTCGATGGCGCTCTCTGAAGCGTTTTTCGCATTTTCCTCGTTATCCAAAGATATGGTCGTCTTCGCTTTCAGTTCCGCAACCTTCTTCCTCTCCGGGTCTTCAATCCTGTTTCTCAGATAAAGGTAACCTAAACCGATGGCCAAAGGTGCACCAAGAAGAATTGCCAGTTGCCATTTCGGAAAAGGTGTACTGCCCGTAGATGCCATACCCTTGCACAATTTCTCACTCAGATATATTAATGTATAATTGCTTCACCATTTACTTTATGGCCACTGAGTAAAAGTTTTATAAAATCGTGATTTTTACACCGCTCTTGCCATTCTTCCCAAGAGCGATGAAAGAACATAGACAAAATTTTGACATTTCAGAATACTTTTAAAAAAACATCTGCCATTCTCTACAGAGAACCTATGCCATAAAGGTCAGTGAATAGTACTTTAATGCTTCCTCTTCACTCTTGTTGTAGTATTTCGATTTACGGGCAGAAGCAAAGAGGCAATACAACCGTCCACACATGGAGTGATGTTAGCTAGGTACACGTCGTTCCCATAACCTGCATGGTGATCTTTAATAACAGTTATCATGATGCGGTGTGTAGGTACCTAACATTGCAACATTAGTTAGTAAGCGCTTCCTGTAGCTTGGAAATATAGCAGAACATTTGGTTTGCTGTTTCATGTTCTATTTTACAGACTGTCCTATTGCTATATTTTTCAATTCAACTTCGTTATTGTAGAGAGGGCTATTCGTACTCATCATCGTCAAATGTCACTGTCAAATGATTGTCAATTTCACCTATTCTGTGGTTCTGTGTAAAATAAATAACCTCAAATTTACTTTTATTTACAAAAATAAATTATGTTTTAACCGAACTCTAACTGTATTATAGAGCAGAATCACATTAAATTGTATTTCTTGTACTACAAGAACCATACAAAATGTTCGGCTTAAGAATATTAAAAACTGTAAGTAAATATCCCAAATTTAAATCTGATACTATGGATATTGAAGCGAAATTAACAAATAATATTATTGTTTACCAGGCAAGACTTAGTTCTCTTCTACAACCCAAGTGGGTTAAGCCAGATGCCACTGTACAGGCTACAACACAGCTCCGACTGAAGAGTGATCTACATGAACCGGACTACCTAATTGTAAGTTATTGGTATTTTAAATATATTTTAACTTGTTTCAGAACACATAATAATATGATATTAATTCAAATTTTATATTCCTAGAGTATGGAACCAGATGAGCCAGTGCATGACTGCCTGAATCTTCAACTAAAGGGCTACGACTACACACTCCTGGAGGCTTGTCAGAGTCAAATACACAGATATTGTGAAGTCATGGGCCTAACTGTTGATGAATGGTAAGGCATTGTTAATTTATTTTATTTTTATAGGAAAACTTAACTATATGACAAGAATACATAAATTAAGACTAAATATAGAATAGAAGAATACATTATAACACAATAAAATGTTGCTTTCTATACACAACCCAATCTGTGCAATGAATAGCAAAACCCTATCAAAAACCCATATCCTGGCTTAATTTTCTATTGGAATTCCTAGTGATTGACTTTTGTTGTGTTGTTGTGTTCCTTTGGCACCCCAGAGGTGCAGAGGGTCTCCACTAACATCTGCCACTTCCGCCTATCTTCGGCTGTACTTTATCCTCGCCCGCCTATCTTCGGCCTCGCTCCAGCTTAGTCCAGATTAACTTTTGGTAGAGAATATAATATACATAAAAAAATATATAATATAAGGGCTCTGGTATAATATGAATAGCCAAGTATGGTACCAGCATAAAAAAAAATTCCTGTGGTCCAGTTGGGCGACGCCGGCGCAGCAGCTGAAGGTGCAGCGCTACAAGCCGCGCGGCACCGTCGTGGACGCCGAGTACCACCTCCACGTCTACGAGAGGAATGTGCAGGTAACTTCATGAGTATTAATGTAGGAATGTTCTGTAAATCCCATCTGACCCTGTAGCACAGGGCGCTAATAAGACGTGACAAAAGTTCTCCGTCGCGCTCACTCTTGAGGCTGCGCGATGTGAGTGAGGGCGATGCAAAACTTTTGTCACGTCTTAAATGCGGCCCGTACTAGACCTTCAGGGAGAGCGGTGGTAGCTCAGTCGGGTGAGCGCCCGCTTCTCAATCAAGAGATGCGGGTTCGAATCCCGGCGCTGACATGTACCAATGAGTTCTTTTCTGAATTTAAGTACAATGTATACCATCGCTCTTACGGTGAAGGAAAACATCGTGAGGAAACCTGCATATCTAGATTTAGCACATCAATCTAGATATGTGAACCCACCAACCCGCATTGGACCAGCGTGGTGGGAAATGGTCCAAGCTTAGGAAGGCAGTTTGGACCTTGGGGATATGCACAAAGGTTCCATTCGAGAGAGCCAGGTGCAGGTACTTACACCCCCACAGAGAATAGAATAGAATAGAATAGACCTTCAGGAAATAGTTTATCATCATCATTTGCCCATCATATCGTTGTCATTGTGTCACTGTTGGACATAGACCTCCTCCTAGAGCCTCCACAACATTCTCATCCAGCCACTACAGGCTACGTGTCGAAGGTCATCTCTACAACAGGCCGGGTGGCGTCTTAGGCTACTTGTGGTCGCCGATTTTTCGGCATATATGACCGGCCTAGTTGTTGTCGAATAGTTGTTCAACATGTATTTCACCACAGGTATCCGACGTCCCCGCCTGGGCTCTAGGCACCCTCATCCGGCTAGCACGCGCGTCCCTGCCCGAGGGCTGCGCGCTCAGCGTGCACGACCACGCCGTGGAGCACGAGGAGGTGCGCTACGTGCCCGACAACCAGCTGATCGACCTCAAGCAGCAGCTCGAGGACATGGGCGGCGCTAGGCCCGACAAGAAGAAGAGGAAGTGATGGGGGTAGTGAGAGTTGTGGTGTTAGGATAGTGTGTACAGATTGAATTAAAGCTTTAGTTGTTTTTGGGCGTTTTATTTGATTGGTTAAGTTAGGTCCTAGGTGTATTATAGTTTGTGAGTATGTACCTAATGCAAGCATGCCAGGTGAGTTACAACTTTTACAAAGAATATAAATATATGTATAAGAAGAAGACGGTGTATTTTTTGGGTCATCAACTGATTAATTAACAAATTATTATAATAACTGAATGACTTCATCCAAAAGTTTCACAGCATGCAAATTTAACAACAACTAAGTATTGTTCTTACGAAATTATTGTTTTGTTGAGACTGTGTTATCGGTTAGCCTTCACAATTTATGCGAGAATGTTACAGCATAAGTTATACATTACTAATGAAAATGAATGATTTATTAGACAAGTTGCAGTTCTCGAACTTCGTATTATCTTGCAGGTTGGGGTATTTTATGCGTAGTTGCGTAGATGCACATATACATAGCTACCTACTACTAGCTAGGTAAGTAGGTATAGGTTTTCATTAAAATGTTTTGTCTAAACAATTCGGTAGGTACTTATCTAGTGTATGGAGTTTTCAATGGGTGAGTAGTGTGCTGGTAAAACTACCTACCTTTAGTAACTAACGAATCTCTGGTGTTCCTGTCCTTAGCCCGTTATTTATAGCGAGCTTCGCTACGCCTTAAACTGTTTTTAACCGTGTGAATTCAGCGATAAATACTAGGTATGTGTTAATTCAGGGTGTCAGCTAACTCCATACGAAATCTCATTAAATTCGGTTCAGCCGTTTTGACGTGAAGTAACAAAAATACACACATACAAACTTTCGCCTTTTTAATATTAACTAGTAGGATTAAGATAATAAAGAACGGACATTTTACATCATCAAAAGAAACTGTTACAATCAAGGATAAGAGGTCACGTCACGATTTTATGTTACTGATAGTAATCTAAGATTAATATTTTACTTTGTATAAGTAATAAAAAAGTAGGTATCAATCTATTACCATATTTACAGCAGAAGTATAGAAACCAATAAAAATATCACGTCTTAAATTAATGACCTTTGTCTGCACCTCGACAGTCACTCTGGACCCTCACTAAACCGCCCGAAAGGCTGGCGATACAATAGTACCTACGTCGGTCATTTTTAGTGCTGCAAGATCGATTGTCCTAACCTAGCCTACCAAAGTACCTAAATACCTATTTAACTATTTATCTATTCCATGATTGAGCTGACAAGACGCCCACCGTTTGTGCTGACTACCTAAACAAGTAGACTTTAGGGTTGCCTCGTGGGACCAATCTTTTTAACTACATCTTCGTAGATAGTGAAATAATAAATTTATTTTGTCCAGATACCGTAAAACGGGGTGAATAGGAATTCAGGGGTCAATAGGGATATTATCGATGAACGAAATTGAAGCAGAAAATCTACTATAAAATTAAATGATAATGGTCAGATTTTTTATGATTTTTAAAGTAGAAAATTGATTTTTGTTGATAGTAACACTTTTTTGACGTGAAGATGGTTACAAGTGAGAAAAAAATACATCTGAAGTTCGCCATTCACAAGGTCGAAATTTTGTTCCTCAGAAACTTTGGAAAAAGAGACGTTAAATGTTATTTTTATTGGATAAATCGTACTAAATTAGAAAAGTAATTATGTTTTCTATCCAATTTAAATAAGTTACTGCGATTTTATTTATTAATTTTAGTTTAAATTGAAAATTAATAAGACCTGGTAAATTTCTCTAAAAATGGGGGTAATAGAGACGCCTACAGGATATCATTGGGACGACTGTGGGGTGAATTGGGACAAGAGTCCCATAAACTAGGGACGTAGTTGTATGAAAAGGGACACTAAAGCACGGATAGGGATAGGGACTGATAGGGTTGTCACTTACCTATATCGCCAGTAAGTATCTGTACTTATACAATAAAATTATTTCTTTATTACATAATAGTGTGTTAATAAATTTTTATACTTAGGAACATCCAAGTAGAAAAAAACTTTTTTCTAGTTCGATGTTTAGGGACATTTAGGTACTTTTTGCAGGTATTTTTTTAAAATATATACCTAATTTTACAAAAACTGATTTTAAAGTTTTAACTAGGAAAGCAATGAAATATGTAGAGGTATAGTGTACATTTTACTACATATTACTGAAAAAAATTATTTAGGGGTTGTGACAACCATGACTATATTTCTCTATTGTTCTCAATACCGTCCCGATTAACCCCTATACATGTATGAATAGGGACATCATATATTTTATAAATTTACATAAAATTGGCTGACCATCAAAGATTTTCGTATGCATTTTCATAAAATACAGGTCAAGACTAAACTTTTAATATGGTAAACTAAAAGTTGTTAGTACAAAATTCATTAGAAATTGGCACTCAAAGTTGAAAACCATCCCCATTCACCCCATTTCACGGTACCTATTACGCGCTAGTCAAACTGATTCGAATACCCGAGGATTGAACCTCGGCAGTCAGTTAGTGTATTAGCTAGGCAACGTCTAAGTTTTTTTTAAATAGCTAAGCAATTCTAAATTTTATCGATATACCTACTTAACATTATTTCAGGTACCTACTTAAGTAAATATATGACAGTTTCGTTAGATTATTTTCAGATACGAAATAACATTTAAAGCCTTGTTTAGTGGGTAGATCCATATACAATACAATAGTTCCGTAAAAAGCAGCCCTATTCCACGGATGTTGCAAGGCAGGACTATTTTAGAGAGATTCGATCCATCGCATTATTTGTCGGACCCTCTGAGTGATTACTGATGATCGAGCGGTCCGCGGCGATAATGGCCTGTTGCAACTTCAATTGATCTTCTCAGGTATTATAAACCAGACCAACACGATCGAAGTATTGATTAAAAAATATATTAAGATGTTCTTGAGGAGGAAGTCAATAATTCGCCTTAAATATTTAGCCACTCTACTACTTACTAATATAGTAGTATTATACCTACTTAAGTAATGTAATAAAAATCAAAATCTCATATAGTTCTGTACCTATTAGCATAGAATAATCAGTACTAACTCCTTATTCTATCTATCTATGCTATTAGGCATCCTTCATATCTGCTTCATAACAGATTTTAGATTTTACTATCAGAAACCTTGATCCGGCGTCATAAATTTAAACAACATAACGCATCAAATAACCTTAATTACGTATGTTAGTTACTTTAACGTGATCAAATCTACCTACAAATGAGATGCCCGAGATCTGTTCCAGTGTTCACATCTTTTTATAGGTACGTAAGAAAAACTACATTAAAAAATATCTTACATCGAACACAATAAAAGGTGCGGCCTACCTATAAAGGTGCAGTAAGTGAAGTAAGTAAACAGGAATGTACCCAGGCGATACCTATATGAAAATTGAGACCTAAGATTTAATTTCATATACCTAACATAATACCTTCATTGGGGCAAGCCTTTTTCCAGTTTTAGGTTCTCTGGAGATTTGGCGCCTCTCGGGTGTCCTCTGTGGTTTTCCTATAAGGCTTGAGGCAGCTGCTTTAAAAGCCTGGAGGAACCCTTGGACACGCCCTTGCGATGTTAAATTGTGCATCCTCCTTTCCATGTTCCGTTGTTCTGAAGCGGCGACAGCCCCAGCGGTCATCCTCTCCTGTAGGCGTTCAGATCCGGTGACCAAGTATTCGGCTTGTTGGTGGCAGTTGTCAATGCCCCTCGCAAGTATATGACCTTTGAGAAAGCTTAGATCTTCGCCTCTGTCCTCGTACACCACTATTTCATGATGTTTTGAGGCTTTTAGGCAACCCAGCTGGTCAACAATTTCGCCTTTCCTATACTCGATCACCATTGCGTCTACGCTTATTATCCTGGGGACGTTACTGTCTAGCGCTGTCTCTCCAAGCTTACTGAGCCATGAGCATGCCTGAACGAACGGGGTGTCGTCGGCCCACTCGAATAGTGCGATGGTCTTATTACGCCATCGCACTAGTCTGCAGGGCTGATTTCCCACTAGGGTTACTGGCAATGCGTCGTAGGCTTTACGCTTCATGGTAGCCTTCGATGTGCTCCCATTTAGGAGAGAGGCTAGGCCGGGTGATATGGCCACGGCTTGCCCAGAGGAAAATTACTCGAGCGGATATGGGCCAGGTGGTCCCACCGAAGCTGAAAACAGCTACCACCTCAAACGACCATCTAGAGAATGCCGCCATCGAATTTATGGCAATTACAACCGCCACAAAGCAGGTAAATCTCTTGTCCTGCAAAACGATCATGCAGACCTACAGGCAAGAGAACGAAAGCCGGCTAAAAGTTTTACTCGAGGAGGCCGAAGCCTGCATATACGATAACAGTAGTTGCCAAGTCCTCAGAGGCAAAATGACTGGAGCGTATATGGCGGCTTATAGCGAGGAATGCGGATTCGTGCCCTGGGAACGCAACATCCCGAAACTCACTCTCCCACACAACAACCAAATGGTGGTCGTAGCTCAGTGTACCAGGATTATGCTAGAGGACAAAATCCTAGCAAAAGCGGAAACCATTAACGCTACCTGGAATAGCTGGACGATGCCCACCATCGCTTGGGTGAACGGGGTACCTGGATGTGGGAAGACAACCTGGGTGGTAAATAACTTCGATGTGAGCAAAGACACCATTATCACCACGACAACTGAGGCGGCCGTCGATATACGAAACAGGCTAGCGCATAGGATCGGGGACATGGTTAGAACTAGGGTACGTACGATGGCATCAGTCCTAGTAAACGGCTTTAGAGAACATGTCGGATGCCAACGCCTGATAATTGACGAGGCCCTGATGAACCATTTCGGGGCAATCGTAATTGCCGCCCGCCTGTCCCGTGCCAGTGATATTGCTCTAATCGGAGACATCAACCAGCTACCGTACATAGACAGAGAGAACCTATTCGAACTAAGGTACAGTCGCCCAACACTGGTAGCAAACATCACCCAGGAGCTGTTGTGCTCATACAGAAACCCCATGGATGTTGCATACGCCCTAAGAGAAGTATACTCAGGCATATACGCAGCCACAACGCGTATCCAATCCCTGCAGCTGAAAAGGTTTACAGACGCAGCAATTCCAAAATCCCAAACCAACACTCTATTCCTGACGCATACACAGGAAGAAAAAGAGACCCTGACCAGCCAAGGGTTTGGAGAAGGAACGGGATCACGCGTCTTAACCATACACGAAGCACAGGGATTGACGTACGAATCCGTCATCATCATAAAAACAAAAGATAAAATAAAGTTGCACGATAGCATACCTCACGCAGTAGTGGCGCTGTCGAGGCACACCTCCGCCTGCACCTACTATGCGGATGACACCGAGGACGCTATCGGCAACCTCGCTAAAACGGCAATAACAGCACCGAAGAAACGGATCCTCGAGTACAACCTAAAGATGGCAATAAAAAATCGGGACAAAGAGGTCGTTGCCCAGCAATCAAGGCTTTTGGCAACGCAAAATGGAGCGGAATAGGAGAATTTTGATTTTAATTTTATATTGACGGCCAAACCGTATTGCATGTATTTTATAGTTTTGTTATGTATAGTATATAGCATGTATTGTATAGTTTTGATATGTAGGTATTGTATAGTATATCATGAATTAATATTATCTGTATAAGAACTAACCAATAAAATTAAGATAGTTTTAAGAACACTGTCACACATTAACACCAGGCAAAACAACAGCGATGACAAAAGGAGTGTGTGGCCACTGACAGGCGTCTGTTAAGTTCTCTGAAGACAGCTGACACTGGCCCTACCCTTCAAATGTTTGTTGCCATTATAATTGTAAGTGTGACTGTGTGAAACAAAGAAAAAAAAAAAAAAAAAAAAAAAAACAAGAAATGCACAACTGGGGGTTTTTAGTCGGTTAAAGGCCGACACTACCTGGGTCCCCTTCCCAGGTGTCTGTGTAGATTTTCCTCCAGGAGTGCAAAAAAAAAAAAAAATATTAATAATATATAGGTATATATATATAAAAGATAAAATATATATATTATAAGCTTCCACATTGAGTAGTGAGTAGTTAAAAGATGAAGACAAAAAACAACCAAACTCTCACAATATATTGATCTCTCAAAAAGGCACGGACATAAAGTCTGTGGAGTGATAATAAAATCTTTAAAAAAAAAAAAAAAAATACCTTCATTGATCTTAATATCGAACCGTTGCAGCAGAAAATGATATGATTTTCCTCTCACCCGTATGGTCTTACGGAAACATGATAAGTGGGTATATTTATAATATTTACTACTCCAAAAATATGGTTCCATTTTAATCAATGAATAAATTTTTATGCTGTAATTGTTACGTAATTTAATTTGCGAAGACATAACTTTTGTTATACATTTCACTTAGGTACCTAAGATATTGCATGGTACCTAACTACCTATATGCAAAATTTAGTCTGAATTACAGCTATCATAGTTTGAGATCAAATTTTAAGCATATTATCTTATCTAACTTTGATACTTAAACAAATTAAAACCATCCAGTCTGATCCAGTGTCAAATTGTAAGTGCGCGGCAACGCGTTGAACTCTTTTGTATGTAAACCGCGGTTTCGCTACGAGAAGATTGTCTTCTGCATTTGTAATGATAATGATGCACAATGATAATGATGCACAATGATAATGAAGAAATTAATTGGTCTATAAGTAATATAATATAATATAGTTATTGAATAATATGTGGGGACATCTCACACACAGCCATCCGACCCCAAACTAGGAAGAAACTGTATCTGTCTCAGCCGGAAATCACGTTAGTCCTACTTCGTACTGTACTTAATATACTTACCGTATAAGTATGTATACTTGTATATTTGGTTTAATTATTTATTTTGTAAATACTCTTCTAGACGGCTACTAGTTCGGTACGTTTGATCTATGCAGCATACATTAGGCTAAGTACATGTATTATGTATGTACTATTGTGAAGGTTTACGATGTACCAACACAAGCAACCTACCCAGGCATCTTCATACAAATATACCTAGTATGTAGGTACCTATGTGTAAGATGTAAAATAATTATTTAATAATGTCGTTAGTTTTGTACTTAACCGTCATTTATAAGTATTCTTGCTGCCTAGTTTTATTATTGATAAGTAATAAAGTTTTAATAAATAACAAGGCCTTGGACAGTGTGAATGCAAACTGAACGTTTTTATTAATATTACTAATAAGTACCTAATAAATCTCTTGTCACTCAAAACAATATGAAATGCATCGTGTACTAGAATGGCCTCCGGTTGCCTCTTTTCTACTTAACTTTTAAATAACGAACGACTAAATTTTCCCCCGAATAATGAATACAGATATTGCTGATATTGTGCATGCATGGTGCTTTACACATAGGTATGTACATCAACCCACGCCCAAGGATGAAACCATACTTATGCCAGCTAATGTGACCTCATCCGAACTATAACACTAAACGTTACTGAGCAGATTACAACATTACAACACTATGTCACCTAAACATACTATTATTCTTATCTGAACATGGCGTTAAATTCGCAGGAAACAGTGCATGCACGATTGTCTTACACTTACAGAATGAAGCTATGAAGAGTGAAAACCAGGCAGACATCAATATAATAAAGAACTTAATTACAATTATTACTTCAGCTTTACAAGAAATTATGAAACATGTAGTCCAACTAGCTGAGGGTTTTCCGGATACAATAAAATAAAATAACTACTTTACGTTTAAGTACATAGGCCCAAAAAAGTAAGTACGTAATGTACAGTCAGCCAATGAAGTATTGACTGCCCGCGCTTTTACCGATGGATTCGAAGAGTATACTCGAATTTGATAGAGCCGTGTATGTATCTAATAAACACATTACGTGCAATTTTGCATGTAGGTACTTATAGGTTTGTTTCATGATTTTATATTCACATAGCCCCTTCTAAATAGATCATTTGACTGATAGAAACACTTCTAAAGAAGCTCCGAGTGAAAGGTTAATGATGAGTGACGTCGCAGTTTGCGTTGACGATCACCGCCGCTGCTGGTGCCATAATATACCTATCACTGGAGGTGATGCACCTGTTATCTCGATGTACCAAATAAACACCACTAAGTATGTACGTACTGATTTCATACAAAACATCGTAACAGTTAAGTACGTATCATAAATCTTAATACATAAGAAAAGTGTGTTACTTACTCATTCATTAGGTATTAACATTAACCTACCGCGTTGAGTAAGGAGGTGAAAACTTTTAACCCTTTTCGTCACAACTTCAACAATTATTTCATTACGTAACAATGCCCTGTCTGGGTATTATTACCTAAAATTTATGAAAATGAATAAGAAACAAACTGTTTCCTCCGGCCAGCCCACTGTTTCGCTGGCGGCTGTGCGCGTTAAAGTTAATGTCTTGTGAAGGCAGCATCAATTTGTGAAATGTTCATGATTTACTACCCTGTATGTAATCTTTTGTACAGTGCGGGGACCGCTAGTCATATACCTATACTTTGAACGTTACATCTGCTGTCTTAACTTTTGGGTCATAGGGACTATAGATTTTAACTGCTGCTACTGATGAATTATGGTAGTTAGGTCTTGTGTTTATCTCAATATTCATTTCTAGTGTTCGTATCTCTAGAGATACCTAGAAGCTTTATAAATATTAATAGTAAATAACGAGGAAAAGTATGTGTAGGTACAACCGAAGATGTCTGCCAAGGTTCATTAAAGTTTGGTAAATAGTAGAACGCCGCGCCGTATACTTATGGGCCTACGTCATACTCCCGTTTCATTTGCATTTACATGAGTTATTGTATTTAGGTAGGTCAAACATTTTTTATTATTTTATTAATCGCCAAGTACCAACGTATAATTAAAAATTAAGTCTCACAGAGGCCAAAGGCGAACCTTGGAATAACTTTAGATTGAAAATAATAAACAAATAACATTTATAACTCTACATGCTTACTCGTCTTTTTCGTAGGTAGGTATTATGATAATTTCCAATGACTTTAGCGATGTATTTAAGACAATATAGTTTCGAAATCTAAATTTAATTTTAATTGTGTTTTAGGTCATCATAGGTCAAGTTTGATAGCACGCATAAAAAATAACATCATATTTTTCAGAATCATAAGCCGTGTTCCTCACACGCCGCACGCCTCAGGGTTTTCTATACTACGCAAGCTTTGCTTGCTCAGGGGATCACTCTATATAAGGAAAAAATAAATTTCAGAGCGTTGCTGAGCGAGCCACGACTCTATCTCGTTGTATAAAACATTATATAGTGTAAACCTCCTGTGCCGTAGCGTCGGTCCATCACACCCACGACTGCCCGCGCCCAAAAGATCCCAAGGAGTGTACGGAGGCCCCTGGTTGTGTTCTGTGTGGGACGCTGGGACACACAGCCTCATATGGCGGCTGCCCCCAGCGCCCTCGTAACCGTAGGGCTCCCAAATCCAAGCCCAGTCAACAACAAACTTCATCATCATCTATAAAGAAAAACCCTAGTCCACAAGCGCCTTTAGCGGCCCTTGCGGACGCGTCGGTAGCCACCCCACCTAACGCTTGGGTTCGACCCCCAACCATAGCCTCACAAGGACCAAGGCAGGCACCGTCGTCGAGTCGGATGAATGCACCCTCTCGGGTGGTTCCCCCGCCTCCCGCGACCTGCCCGCCCTCTTTAGGACCATCACCGCTGTCTCAGTCCTCGCTTCCATCCCCGAGGAGGGACAACGGTGATCCAAACAGGGACTTTCAGCTCGCGATAACCCAACTGAGTGAACGCATGCTGTTGATCCAACAGAATGTGTTCGCTCAGTTCCACCATCTAAGCTCGGAACTTTCCGCCCTTTCCAATAAACTTTCGCAATGACTTCTAACACCTGTAGAACTAAACCTAGGTCACTAATGTTGGGATTCTTCAATGCCAACTCTCTTAAAGATCAAAAAGAACAGATTCACAAGTTCCTCAACGATCATCACATTGACATCCTTCTTGTGCAGGAAACTTTTCTAAAGCCTCACATGAAGAATCCCAACATTAGTAACTATAAAATCATACGGCATGACAGACTGTCGGCCACCCTCGGTGGTACACTTATCTACTACCGTAGTGGACTTCATGTCTGTTGTGTCAATACCCCGGAGCTTGTCAGCCTCGAGGCCTCAGTGTGCAGGCTGGCTATGACCGGACATCCGGATCTGTATATTGCCTCTTGCTATCAGCCATCAGGAAAAGTAATTAAAACTGAGGACCTTAAGTCACTTTTGGATATGGGGAATAATGTCATACTTGCAGGGGATTTTAACAGTAAACATAAATCTTTTAACTGTAGAGTCAATAACCCAAACGGTTATATTCTTTTTAATTTCATGGATGAATACATGTTTGATGTGGTGGCTCCAATGGAGCCTACACATTATCCATTCAATCCTGAGCATCAGCCAGACATTTTAGACATTGCACTTTTAAAGAACATTTCTCTTTCTTTAAATAAGCTAGAGGTAATACACGAGCTTGACTCCGATCACAGACCGGTCATACTGGGTCTCGGAGATGCCAACTCCCTCTTCTCTCCTACCAAAACCATAACTAACTGGGATAGGCTTAGTCAGCGTTTAGGTTCGGCTAGTCCTTCTGACATAGCAAACTTACCTTCTCAAATTAACTCCACAGTAGAGATAGATACGGCGATCAATGCCTTGAGCGGTCACCTTCAAACAGTCATCACTGACTGCACCAGGCGGGTTCCTGCGATGACCCCTCATCGTTGGAGGTTGCCTGATGATATGAAGGCCCTGCTCAGGGCAAAGCACGCCGCCACTAGGGCACACGACCTCTTTCCAAGTAGGGAAAACAAGGATAGGCTCCGCTCTCTGCATCTCAAATGCAAATCTAGGATGAAGGCTCTACGTTCAGAGCGGTGGGATAGCCTGCTGGATGATATTAGGCCAACCCACACTGCTTTCTGGCGTCTTACACGCGCGCTTAAATCGGATACCGTAGTAGACATGCCCCCCCTGTCGAAACCTGATAACTCCCTCGCCTTCGACGACGATGAAAAGGCTGAATGTCTCGCCCTAAGTCTGGAGGCGCAATGCTCTCCTTCGGAAGAGCATCCCGATAGCACATTCATCCAAGTCGTAGACGAGGAAGTAGGACGTAGGGTTAGCTTACCTCCAGTAGATTCTCTCGACCTCGTGACGGTATCCGAAGTTAAGTTAGTCATAAAGGACCTTCATTGCAAGAAGGCTCCTGGCTCTGATGGCGTCTCCAACAGAGTCCTTAAGAACCTCTCAGCCTCGCTTATCCTCTTACTAGTAACCATATTTAATTCAGCTATGGCGAACTGCTATTTTCCAGACCTGTGGAAAATAGCAGACGTCATAGGAATACATAAAACTGGCAAAGCTAGAAATTTACCTTCTAGTTACCGCCCCATCAGTCTTTTAATTTCCCTAGGTAAGGTCTATGAGCGGCTGCTATCCGACAGGCTCAAAAAGATAGCATACGCTCAGGGACTCATCCCTAACGAACAATTTGGTTTTAGGGCCCAGCACTCTTGCGTCAACCAGGTTCATCGTATCACGGAATACATCTTAGATGGTTTCCATAGGAAGAGGCCGAAAGGCACTGCAGCTCTCTTCTTCGACATAGCGAAGGCTTTCGACAAGGTGTGGCACAACGGCCTCATCTTTAAGCTCTTCACGTTAGGCATCCCGGATCGGTTAGTGCTTATTCTCCACAGTTTCTTGCTCCACAGGTACTTCCAGTTTCGCGTCGAGGGTTCCAGATCATCTCTTCATCCGATTCGTGCAGGTGTCCCGCAAGGGTCAGTTCTAGCTCCTCTTCTCTTCTCCTTATACACAAGTGACATCCCCAGACATACGCATGTGTCGCTAGCATTATATGCTGACGACACAGCGATCTACTTAAGGGATAGGTTTAAAGGCAAAGTCCAGCACGGGCATCTCCAAAGCGCAACCAACGCCCTCGGCGAATGGTTTCGCAAATGGAGAATGGAGGTGAACCCGGAGAAAAGTACCGCAGTGTACTTTTCACGGGCTCTCCGCCGGCCCAACACTGCTCCTCAACCCAACATCACTCTGTTCGGCAAGCCTATCCCTTGGTCCGACCATGTCAAATATCTGGGTGTCACTTTCGACAGCAGACTGTCTTTTGCTAGTCATATACGCAGGGTTAGGAATAGAGCTTCTCTCTATTTAGGAAGACTAACTCCTCTGTTTCGAAGCAAAAAGCTCTCACTACGCAGCAAAGTGAGACTCTATCTAACTTGCATAAGACCCGTCATGACCTACGCTAGCGTAGTGTTTGCTCATGCTTCGAACAGATACATCAATTCTTTACAAGCAATCCAAAATAGATTTCTGCGCAGGGCGACAGGCGCGCCTTGGTACGTCCGCAATTTCAACTTGCACAAAGATTTGCAAATCCCTACTATCCGACAGTATCTCAAAGTCTCCTCAAACCGCTACTTCGACCAAGCGGTTAATCACACGAACCCACTAATTAGCCAACCGGCTAACTATCACGTTTTCCCTGAGTTCAAACAGAGGCGACGTCGTCCGAGACACGTTCTCTGTGACCCGGACGATGAGATCACTGTCCGTATTAGGGAGTTGCAAACCTTTGACTCCCCGACCCCTGCCTCGGCAACTGTCCCACTTAACTTTTACACACCCCGCCCCAGACCCGGGGGAGGGACTCACACTCGGACTCGGCCTTTTGCCGGTCCGAATCGTAGGGCTAGGATCCTTCTCCACCAAAACAGGTACTATACCCGCGTCAGGTACATTCCTGGCCGGTTCTCACCACCTCCATCTGGTGACGGGTCACTTAGGTAGGTCTCTCTTTTTAACTGGGTGAAGGCGCCTATCGGCGCCTCCCCCACAGTTAGGGTAAAGCTGAATAAGTCCCTTATGGCCGACTTCAGTAAATAGGTTTCATTTAGAAAAAAAAAAAAAAAAAAAAAAAAAAAACCGTAGCGTCGGGGACGTCTGGGCTGAGGTTTGGGCGTACGTTGCATCAGCCGAGCCTGCCTCGTTGTGAGTGGTTCATTGATGCTGGCTCGAAGCATGTGCGAACCTCGAGACACGCTGCAGTCGGTGGGGATGCAGCTTTTGACGTAGCGGTTTATTGCTATCGAGGAGGACTATAGCCTCTTACTTATAGCAAACTGCCCTATTGTTTTCAGGGATTTATAGTTATGTTTATATACCGTACTTTTATGTCAATGATAAAATTAAAAATCTACAAAAGCTTTCAACCAGATTTAGCAACTAGTACATATTTCGATTTTCAGACATCTTTACAACATTTTCAAAAATATAGGAACAATTTTGTCCCGTTACGGTTATGATTACTATGGAACCCTTCATTAGATTCGAACACGTACTTGGCCAATTTCATTTTAAAAAATATGTAGTAGGTACCATTTCTTGAGTGATGAGTGCATGCAACCATATATCAATTAAGTTTATTTTCCGGATCCTACGGTATGATTAAGTAGATGATGTGATGTGACCTCTTAAACTTCCGTAATTTAACTACCTGCAAATTAAGTTTAAGTACAAATGGTTCATTCAGGGTAATAGATATGTATGATTAGGTACAAAAACAAATTATTATGTGTAGTCAAAAAACGTTAATTATCCACCCGTGGTCCAAATAACTAAGTTTTTCAAAGTTTATCCTCATATCGTATTTAGATGAAAATCATAAATGAAAACTGCGTAAAATCGATTCAGTAATTTCAAACCACGTACGTACCTAGGTATCTACGTACACCGTACCTGCCTAGCAACAGAGAAATACCGATTTATATAAATATACAAAGAAATATACGTACCTAATCTAATTATTACATGAACCCAAGCGTAATATCTAGAGGACGGTCCTCCTTAATGTTTCGATTGCCTTCCTACAACCTTTCCCAAATTACGAAATCAATCGATCATCTCCATTATGTGTAATTACAGTAATAAAAATCGCATTGCAAATAATCTAATTTTATAGTGAATCTATTCGCATCCGGCCATTTCGGTCTCCTCTGACAGTGGCGAGGGACAAAAGGTTGCGCCACGCGGGCGCCGCTCGCCGCAGCCGCGACCCTGCCCGGCCGCGGTGGGAGACCCACACTACTATATAAACGCGAGAGGAACATTCTGAAGACATCACTTACCTACCAGCTTCAGCATGAAGGTAACTAGCATATTACGAAAAAAGTTCACGCTAAAAAGTGCCTCTATAAATAGGTCACAATTTTCTGTTCAGCTTCAGGATTTCAGATAATTGCGTGATTGGCATAATCTTAAGATGTTTTAAACTATTTTTGAATAAATAATTGTGACCTAAAACCTTAGACAAGTAAACCACCTAAAAAGTAATGTGGTCATCAAAATTAAACCGCACGTTAGTTGCGGTCATAAACGCCTTATTTGACTGCCTACTGTGTGCCCGTGACAAGGACGAGTCTTTATGTCCTGCAGATTTTGCAATCGCAGCTATCAGATTCCAGTGTTGTGGTGTTTACCTATTGCGAAACAATTTTATCTATCGACTAATCCACTGGTAATTTGAAGCCCTGAAATTAGCAAGATCTGACCGCAATCGCAATGTTTTAACATCTGTGAAATCATATTTTAATCCTTAATTAATTTATTTATTTTCGTCAGGTATTCGTGTGTTTAATGGCCCTGGCGGCGGCCGCTCACGGCGGCATCATCAGCGGCGGCGGCTGGTCGGGCGGCGGCGGCGGCGGCTACGGCAGCGGCGGCGGCTGGTCGTCAGGCGGCAGCGGCGGCGGGTGGAAGCTGGGCGGCGGCGGCGGCGGCTGGCCCTCGGGCGGCAGCGGCTGGTCGTCGGGCGGCAGTGGAGGCGGCTGGAAGCTGGGTGGAGGCGGCGGCGGCTGGCCCAGCGGCGGCAGCAGTGGCTGGTCCAGCGGAGGCAGCAGCGGCTGGCCCAGCGGCGGCGGCGGCGGCTGGTCTAGCGGCGGCTACGGCGGCGGACACGGCGGTGGCAGCCGTGAGTCTATGTCCTCATTCTCTTATCGCTTCCTCATGAAGTACACTAACCAAAACTTAAGCAACACTACAGGATGACACTTTCGTTTTAAGCCTGTGTGGTCACTTAATGATGTGTTAACGTACATAATATCTGACCGAGAGAGAACATAGTGTGTGGTTTATGTTGTCAAATTTAACATAAGTAGGTATTTGTTGTTTGAACATACATATAATTATGTAGGTAACAACTGTTAATAACGAACTACCCTTCCTTTACAGAGGTGAAGATCATCAAGGTGATCAGCTCTGGAGGCGGTGGCGGATACGGTAAGTTCTCAATTTTACAGTAACCGTTTTGACTTATTTTTGAAAGTTGCAGAACTAGTGACTAACTTCCTGGTTATCCTAGTCTAGAGCGGTCGAGTCAGCTTACCTATCATCTAAATCAATTGACAGAATTTTTATATAATGCACCAAGATGAGTTCATGTCCAATGCATTCAAACTTGCGTAACGCACATAAAAGATTGTACCTAGTTGTTGTTCTAGCTGCAAACACTACATTCGTTTTCGTTTATACAAGATTATCTAATCTAACGAGAGGTGCAGCTACATATTGCAACTTATTCGTTTTACAAAAACAATGCGATGCGAATAGGAGCCTAAAGTTCACAGCTTTATCTTTATTTACAATTGGATGGGAACGTTGCACTTAGGTACCTACTTCCACACTATTTCGTAACTTTCATAAGAATCGCAGTGCTTTTATCTGATATATCTTAAGATTTAAAGGAGGTACTTAAACTTCGGATTACACATAACATCTTGAACCGTGTACCAACCAATGAAACTTAATCCAAATTAAATAAGAACATAATGTAAAGCGATCAAACAATAGACTAATCGGTGATGTGATCTTAACATCCCACTCCGAGGTCAAAGTTGTTAGCCGCAGAAGGTTGAACTCAAGGGGTCATCCGAAACACAAAGAGCTGGCCACGGTCTATGATACAGATAAATGCTTTCACTAGGTGAAGGTGAAGGATCTTGCCCTAATGCACCCTTGTAAATATAGCCTCATATAACGTGTTTACACATGACTAGCAATAGGGTCCAGCAGAAGTTATCGTGTAAAGGCCGCTTAACATTCGATTAGTCCGCATCCCATCTCAAAGTCTTGACCGCTGTGGTGTAGGTACACAGAGCATGTTTCGCAACCCACCCGTCCACATTAAGCGAAGTAATTCATCGCACGCTGCGATGCATCACCACCTATAATTATGTTTTGGTCATCTTCAGTTCAAGGCCTTCAGCTAAAACCTCGCTTAAGAACTACAATCTAAAATGCACCTCAAATGCTTGCGATGAGCAAGCTAATCAATTTAACGTGACTACTTACAGCTATGATGTGTAGACTTATTAGTCATTAATGCTAATTTGAACTGTGAGGTTTGCATTAGCTGCCGAACTCATTGAATCGAGGGTCAAGCAATATTAACACAAACTGCTTCATAAAACACGATACTTACTACCTGTACCTACCTATATCAATAAGTTCAAATAGCGCTAAACTTAAATTACATACAGTAGGTTGGTATACTTCAGTTGGCTGCGGTTTAACTTGGCTTTGGTATATTTTAACGTAACATGCCTTTGGTCTACAACATTTACATAGGTACTTCCACTGTATTGTCTCAACATCAACACCGTTGCATTACTACCACTAGAAACTAGAACATAATGAAATAAATAATTCATTCAACTCACCGAATTTTCCGTTACAGGCGGCGGCGGCCACGGAGGCTGGTCATCCGGTGGCTCGGGATCCGGATGGAAGTCAGGCGGCGGGTCCGGCTGGTCCTCCGGTGGATCCGGATGGCCGTCAGGTGGATCTGGCTGGTCCTCCGGTGGATCCGGATGGCCGTCCGGTGGATCCGGCTGGTCATCCGGCGGCTCCAGCGGCGGCTGGAAGCCCAGCGGTGGTTCCGGGTGGTCCTCAGGCGGATCCGGATCCGGATGGTGGTGAACGAACGATCGAATGACGCTTACAATACAATGATACCTCACGAGCTTTGTCTTTTATTCCTTATGCAAGCTAGCTTCAAATTAATGTTGGTGGATATATTCCGTTTGATATTATATTTCCTCACCAAAGGGTTTAGTTGCGAACAAAGTAACAAAACCAATGAAAACAATTAATCTGTAGATTGTATTTTAATAAATAATCGAGATTCTAATACTAATATAAATTATGTAAAATATTAAGTGTAATCAAATTGAGAACCTGAATAATTAACTTATTTTGATGAGCTAAAAACAGGACACAATCTTAGTACCTACAACTAATTATTGTTGAGGTTTGATAGGTAATTATTTTAATTAAATCATCAATAGATGAGGAATTATTTGTTAACAATTTCCCCGAGACATTTGCGTTTGTTCATCACTGGTTTTTTTTTTACAATTTTCTTGTCAGCTCCAATTTTTTTCATAGTGTTGGGATCTCTGTTCTCCTTATCTGAAGAACCACTGCTTTGTGGAGAACACCCTCTTTTCGGTGGTCGCGGTCTATTCTCAGTCACTGGTATTTCTCTCAGAATCCTTTTCTTGCTGCAATGCAATGGAAATCATAAACCTATAATAATAGTTTTCACTATATTATGTATAAGCCACTATATTTAATTTAACAAGCAAATTAATTTATTGAAGCAACAGTCATAGAATATAGCATATTTATAGGAGAAGGTGGGCAGTCTTACATGTGATCATTGGATCGATGTACATCAGCTGTTACTACAATGATACTAGCTTCTTCTTGTTCAGAATCAGAACTGGAGTCAATCACAATGCTACTTATATTCTGTTGCTTTGCCACTTCTACAGGTTCTGCTGTGAATATATCTTCACTGCTGCTGTTATCAACTTTAGCATTCACAGCCTTTTTTTCAAATCTTTTGCTTTCATCAATACTTGTCACTGATCCATCATTGAACCCACTGTCATCTGTCTGGACCAGCTTAGACACCATGCTGATATCACTTGCTTTGGATGAATCACATTTTGATACTGTTATAGTGGTAATCAAACTCTTGCTCTCAACTGTTATAGACACATCTTTGAACTTATACTTTTCAGGTGCTACATGTAGTTTATCATCACAGACTTTGTGTTTTTGTACAAGACTACTTTTCATAAAAAATGGCACTTTTTGTTTTTTGTTTGCAACTTCAATGGCAGTTTTGGCATTGGCAATAGGGGCATTGTTTGTTTTCATTCTTTCTACAGAAACATAACATTCCCTTTCACAAGCTTCAGGACTAAAGTGTCTGCTAGCTGACTCCCTGTAGGAGCTTTCATTTTCATTAGCCTCAAGGACTGCCAGCCACGCCAGCTTGTCCTTATCAACAATAACACTCTGGCTATCTTCAATCACTATAGTCTCATCATCTAAACAGATACCACTTTCATCTTTATGTTTCTTATGACTACTATTATAGGTTTGAGGTTTGTCATACTTATCAAACTCTGTCTTTGCTCTCTTAACACTTTTCCAACCTGAAGTACTAGGCTTACTTGTTCCCATATACTTATCAAGTAGAGATTGACTTTTATGAGCAGATAAGGCAGATTTGAAGTGTGATCTTTTTCTTGCCTTTTTACTGGACACATTTTCAATATTTTCAACTTTATCCATTATGAGATCTGATCTCTTTTTGATTGGAGTGCTTTTGTATTTTGGACTGTTCACTTTGAGATCTGCAAATGGTTTCCGTGGCTTACATTCAAATAACTCACTTTCATGCTGATCTAACCACTCTTGCACTGTATTTTTAGAACTATCCATTTTAAATGAGTGTGGCAAATCTACAACTTCACCAGGAAATTTACATGGACTACTATTTGCCTTGCCTTCGTACAGAGTTATATCACGCTTGTGCTTGTTGTGGTATGAATTTGATCCTTGAATGCAGTCTGGGAACAACTCCTTCTCCCTCTTCAGTTGTTCAGATATTCTGTGTCTGTTTAAAACTGAAAACAAAATAAAATAATGGTGACATTAGTAACAACAGCATAAAAATAATCATTACCATAATTGGGTGAAAGTAGAGCAACCAAAATGCATTTCCCTGATCTACGGCTATGGCTTACCATTGACATGAAAGGTGTCTTGGAATGCACTGAGTAACTCGGCGGCATGCTGCGCGCGCCTGGCAAGCACGGGGTCCGGTGCGGGCTCGGGGTCGTGGGCGCAGGACACCGGCGGGGAGCACACGGGGCAGTAGGGAGTACACTCCGCACACGACACGCACGCCCCGTCGCCGCACGGGTAGCGCACGCGACCACCTTCTAGCTTATCACTGAAAAGACCCATAGCTTCAGTAAAGCGAGAAAGTAGGACATAGGACCTTGTTTAAAAGCTTATTGATGCCATGCAAACATACCAAATGAAACAACGTAGACTGTCCACTATATTTTTCACACTATCCGAAGCAATGTCTAGATTAAACGAATCAGACATGTCACATCATATCCCACATAACACAAAATCGATTCTCAGTCTCTTAAATAATAAAATAACACAAATTCACTAGAAATTCAATAAAAAATAACATGAACTTATTTTTCTGTTTTGACGTATCGTTCGGTTGACAGTTAACGTTGACGTAACTGACACGCAGGCTGTATCGCATATCACAGAGTAAAAAAAACCCTCGTTTCTTAAGCACTGTTGTCCTTTATCCAACGTTGTTCTTCCAACTTCCTTTCCCATCATCACACCGCTAGGTGGTGCAGTTTCATGTTGTAGGGTTTTGCCACGGTTTCCCTTAAGTTTGGCTGAATTAATACTGAATTTGAAATATAGACAGGTATTAGAACCCAGCAAAAGGTAATATTATGCTATTCCCTGAAGTGAGGAGCCGACAAGACTTCAGAGAGCAGAATCCATGGAAATGCACGTCATCTGCTGTTGAGGGTCGGTTTTCTACATTATTCATTACGATTTTGCCTCAAGTATCTAGATAGGATTCTTATTAGATTAGATTAGTATTAGGTAGGAGAAGGAGGAGTTATGTAGGTACCTACCTACTTTAAAACCTCTATGCCACCGACCAACTTTCAAAAACACAGATAGCAAAACTGATTTCTAGAGTTCGTGCCACCACTGAAGTCTGATCATGAGGATAGCCCCATGGAATTAATAAGTATTTACGTAAGTACTTATTACTTCCATGGATAGCCCACAGTGATAGCCGGATAGCCGTAACGGCCTGGCGGCAGTGCCGCTACACTCAGAGAACTATTTGTTCACGATTTTGTGATGGCCTCTATACAAACATGGAAGTTCCTAAAATTATGATGTTAAAAGACATTTTTAAAATCTATTCACCTACATATTTTGAAAGTTACAGACAATTTATAGTAAAACAAGGAAGACGGTACTAATTTACAGTTAAGTACAAGAAATATCTCCCCATTATACATATTTACAATGTAAGTTCCTACCTACCTAGAATCTACACCATGGGGTATGCAATAATAGCAGCAATAGTTTTCGTAATACTATGTTTTGGGCGTGTGAAACACGAAAAATATAACGGTAAGAAGGACAAATTGGTTGTGAACCTTGGACCTCGGGTGTTTGAGCTGGCACGCGCTACCTTCCATCGGAGATACAAGTGCCGGTTCCTCAAACTGCTGGGGACCTGGCGACAAGAGTACAAGCACCTGTAATCAGATTACTGGAAGGGGTTAAAATACCTATGAGTACTATTTGTAGATGAAGACCAACTGTGTTGTCTAATAAATAAAAACATCTCAATCATTACAATCAATACTATATTTTTAATAAATGCTGCATTTTCAAAATCTCTTAACTTATTTCTTTATGATAAACTATAAATAACAAACAGTGTGATGATTAAAATAATTGATGCATAGCATAACTGAAAAATAGGTCGGTAGGTATTACCTACTTGAAGACTGTCCAATTAAGATTTCTCAGTAAGTTAAGTAAGTACCTAATTTGTACATTTTATATTATTACAGGTCATCTACGATATCCTTTAATATTGTTGAACTTTTAGAAGTATAACTTTAAATATCTCTAACTCTATTTTCCTTAAAAGTTCAATAAGTATTACTTATTTTATTATCAAATATTTGTATTTTCTCGAAGAGTTTAATTCGCGCTTGTTATTCGACACGAAATTGGAACCAAAATACCTATAACATTGCTGTCGTATGACTGTAAGATCAAGTCTAGTACAATTTTTTTGTTCCATATATCTATATCCCATCCCACGGGGAAAGACATCTGACAGAACCCTTATTACATTCGAATAAGGGTAGTGTTTGTTTGTATCAGATGTCTTTCTCCGTGGAATGAGATATAGGTAGGTATATCTGCCAATCTTCAGAAGTACTTCGGTTAGTGAATGAAATGTAGTAGGTACTCCTTTCAGGTTTACTATACAATACATACTTACTAGTTACACATCTGAATGCTTAGTGCTTACAAACCTACTATTAACTTTAATTTAAGATTCATGATATACATAATCATACACTTATCCAAGGACCAATAGCTAATTAATTTACATTCTTTAAGTACAGTGGGTGACTCGCTAAACGAAACACTTTTGTACCAGAATCAAATTACTTACTCCAAGTGTTGCGTTTAGAATGGCAGCCACTGTACTCGCAGCTGTATAGGCATATGAATTCGTAACTCTACCGATAGGTATATAATATTATAATGGGTAGCTATTTAGGTACTTAATTTTTTCCAGTCACAGTCTCAATTTTATACCTTTAGATTAAATTTTGTACATGTGTGAACTTCCCGAGCCCAATATAAAGTCAGTAAGTAGCTATAAAACTTGATTGAAAGTAGTTAGGAAAAAAATGTGCCATGCAAAAATGGGTGCTTTTATTTTGATACATTTGCAAGTACTGACTGAGAGACTGTGAAGACTGTGTAAAAGCTTAACGAAAGGGCACAGAAAACAGA
Organism: Plutella xylostella; assembly: GCF_932276165.1. NCBI lineage: Eukaryota > Metazoa > Arthropoda > Insecta > Lepidoptera > Plutellidae > Plutella > Plutella xylostella. The sequence goes on along the minus strand of NC_063992.1, from coordinate 7,251,418 downwards.
GAATAAAAAAACGTACATATTGTACCTAACATTAACTATGTAAATATTATTATGATTAACTTTAAATAATAAAATGGAATATTCTCGTTACGAGGTGGGCTTGGCTGTGTATATATATTACATATTATATACTCGTATTACACTGCGAAAACATAATATAATCAGCCGATAACATAATACAATCGCGTATGGTAATGTTATGTCTCGCTCGCTCTTAGGCCTTGTAACATGAGAGAGCGAGAAAGGTAGTGGTGACATGGCTTTGATCGCGCTCAATGATACGCGTTATATTCCCATCGGCAAATTATAACAACACTTTGTGTGACCAAAACAAAAAATGTTAGTACCTATATCCCATTCCACGGGGAAAGACTAATGTAAAAATCAAAACCCTTATTACATTCGAATAAGTGTAGTTTTTGTTTGTGTTAGATGTCTTTCTCCGAGGATTGGGGTATAGTAATAATGTACGCCGTCGGCGTCGTGATAAGTAGGTACTAAGTACAGAAAACATCACATTATTCTACTTTAAATCTAAGGCACAACTATAAACGCTATATCTTACAATAAAACACGTATTAGCATCGGTGGAGAGATACTACAATGTAAGGAATTAAGATTGCACATTTACTTTTAATAACAAGACAGAGTTTCTGAAACATTTAAATTGTTGATGAATCTTAAGGCATTTCATTTATATCACGATTGTGATTTGCTTGTAACATTGAATAACTTAAGTTTAAGATAGTTTTCTATGCACTACATAAAATCACAAATAAAAAGCAGAAAACAATGCCAAATTTTGTTGGCTATAAATACACAGTATAATTATTATAATTTAAAATTCAAATGCAATTTAGAATCAAAATACGCCATAACTTTCTTACAACAATAACGTAACATTAATAAAATACATTCTAACATAGAAAGTTTATTAAGCATCGATACTTAGTCAATATTATTTTGTGTTGGGCAACAACCACTAAGAATTTGTACATTCGTTCACAGGACAAGAAGGCGCACTTATTTATGCTTATAAAGTGATACGATTCCGACCAAAATAGGTTTATGGCCAAATACCATAAAATATGATTTACATGAATCATTCATAATATTTTAAGGCTGTTTAAGTTGAATATAGAATCTCATATATTGTATAGCCGTAAATAGTGCTAAGTGCTGTTTTTTATGCAGTATTTCCCGTGTGGTTCGCTGGTATTTTATAATAATTTCAAATATTTTTTGTTTAGTACATTGAACTTGACTGTGCCTAAGTTTTTGCCTTTTGCGCTTGTTGTGTAGTCCTGTTAAAATGTTATGGTTCGTAATGATTTGAGTAGGTAAGTACTTATAAAATGCGCCTACAAAAATACTGGATCTCACTAATCAAAAGACACGTGTCGTATCGCGCCGGATTTGGCTTAGCAATATTAGCTACAGGTACTACCAAGTTAATATGAACCATTTCAGTTTATGTACGTAACAGTAAGTTGGTACTTTAAGTACCTTTGATCGCCCACCTTGTGGGTTAACTACAATATTAAGAGATATAGGAGTAATAAAAATAATCAAGTATCAATAAAATACTCACAGGCCAGTCTGACTTAGAAGCGTAACACAGTTTATCACTTATGTAATACTTAGTCGCTACCACCTCAGATTATCTTACAGTAGGCGTTCTACTAGTAAGGACGCAAACCATGAATAAACATACTGAAATGCAATAGAGCCCATGAAGATAATTAAGAAGATAATGCACTTCTACAATAAATAATTATGTGCTAGTCTATAAAAATATATACTTATAACACATATTTTAATCAAAGTTAATTAAATGTTAGAGAGGCTCAATCACATTATACTTACTCTTATGTATACTGCAACATAATCGGCATTACATTTAAAATAACTGAGGTCGTTTCAGCTTCCGATATAGCTGCGTACAGACCGGCCCAACGAACGCCGAATGAAAGCCCAACGAACGCCGAATGAACGCCCAACGATGGATATTTATCATACATAATACAGGTCAGATTGCAGCAACGAAGGTCAACGAAACCCGTTCGTTGGGCCGGTCTGTACGCGGCTTAAGAGCGATGTACGCTTTACCATAGACAATTCGAGGTGGTGGTGCGTGCTCAGCGCTCGCGGCGGGCCCGCTTGGCGCGCGCGGTGGGCGCGGCGTCGTCGTCGTCGCGGCGCTTGGCCGGCGCGTGCGGCCGCTGCAGCTGGCTCTGCGCTGTGAGCTGCAACTGAAGCGCGTGTGTGTTCAACCTTCCTGCCAACAGCAGCGGCTTCAGCGCCGCCATCTTGTGGCTGAACAGCGTAACTTTAGGCCGGCTGTTGACCGCCGCCGTCAACTGGTCGCGCACGCTCAACTCGGCGTTGTTGTTCCACTTCTCGTCGCCATCTTTGCCGTTCTCGTCCTGGGGGTCCGGCTGGTCGGAGTCGGGGCTGCAGATGATGTGCACCTGCGCACGCACGTCCGCGTCGAACTTGGAGATGGTGCTGACGAGCGGCTTGGCCCAGCCGATGTGCAGGATCGGCGTCTGGCTGCCCTCCTCCCACTTGCATATGCCGTCGTAGAATCTGGAAGCGGACAGTTTTTGTTTTGTAATTATTTTCGGCATTATTTTGCGTAGATATCTGTGAAAATCAGAAATGCAGATGCATAAAACTGAGCCAGGCCTTAAAATGCACATGGAGTGAAGATGTTTTTTCAGCGCGACACTGGCATTTATTTCATCTGTGAAGAAGTTCCCAAGGAAGTGGGTGTACTGAACCCTCATAAAAACTTTTTAAATAAACCTATCAGATGCCTTCCTAAATGAAATACATATGTACATAAAATATACAAAATTACCTACCTGTCTGAAGATAACTACATACCTAAGAAGAGATGCAAAGCACTCGGGATCCTTCAGGATGGACCTGGCAGAGTGTCCTGAGCTCTCAGCTTTCATCACTTGAGGGATCAGCTCATTGGCTATTTCTGCAAACTCTTTATAGATCTCTTCATCATCCCTGGAATAATTATAGCTGAAAAAAGAAGGTTTATGATTAATTTTTTTGTAGTGGTTAAACCAAATATAACTAAAAAACATTTTCAGGAAGGAAAGAATAGACCATCTAAACTACTTACTGCCTAATAGCATCCCCTGCACATGCCCATGCATGGAATGCTTCTTTGTACATCTTATTTCGATGGTAATAACCACCTTGGAATGTGTATGGGTAGACATGTCTGTCCTCGTAATGGGTCCTGGAAGCCCTAATGGCTTGGGCGTACAGAGCCGCTGAGTCCGGCCGGGGCGACCCAGTCGGCCCTATACTGCCCCATTCATCTTTCAGTGGATGATCTTTAGCTTCTTCTGATGAATTTGATCTTTGCTGCATGTAATCGATCAGGTCACCAAGGTTTCCAAGTGCCATAGGGTAGGCATCTAAGTGACCTGGAAGATACAGATAAATAATGTAATTATTATATAGCATATCCACAGTACTTACACAAGTGTTGTAATGCTCTTGGAAGAGGGTATAGTCCAGCAGTGGACAATTATATTGGCTGATGATGGTGATTACACATCATCAGCCAATAATCAGTGCAGGATATTTTTTTAAAGGTATTGAATGTGACACAGTACTCAACTGCTTTTATAAACTAAACTAAAAACTCAACTGCACACTTTACAAAAGTTTAGCATTTTTACACAAATTGCACTTGTCAACATCTGTCTCAGCCTATTATGGCAGTTACTTGCAGTATGATGAATAAAATAGTAAGATTTCATTTTTTTCTATATTTTGCTTTTATGGTTTATTCTACCTGTTATCTTTAAATAGCATCAATGTACCTTTGTCATACAGCATCCACAGCAATCGGTACTGCATCAGAGCTACTTCATGCACATCCAGTGTGGGTGTCAGAGTGTAGTTTATAGAGGACACAAGAGCACCCACTTCCATCTCTCGCGTGCAGACTACTGGTTTACCAGCAACATACAGCCAGGACCTTGCTGATACTCCATCACCAACTGAACGGCCCCTTTTATCTTCATTGCCCTTGCCGTGCCATGTCACCTAAAAATGCAATAGGGTAATTAAATAGTAATAATTATGCATTAAAACTACCTACCTTTTCACAAGATTGATTTAGATTAGAATTTGCCAAAAGGCAACAATATATGAAATGTAGAATAAATAAGTATAACATTTTTTTCATACAGTAAATAAAGATTCATATCAACATCAGAGAGTAATTCTCTACAGATGGCCATATGCCTCTCCTAATAAGTGCCTCAGCACTCACATTTGTCTCACAGTCATAAAGGGTCAAGAATAAACAATTCGTACTTCAGCAGTCTCGGCTCCATCCTTCCCGAACACGACCCAGGCGTGGTCCTCGGACAGCGCGAGGTGCACGTCGCGCTTGCCTAGCGCCTGGCAGCCCGCGGTCACGGCGTACGCCACCCCGAAGCAGTCCAGCTTGTTGCCCGTCAGGAAGCTGTAGATGGACTGCAGGTGCGCGCGGTCCTTGTAGTAGCTGCGCGTCAGCGAGTTCCACACCACGTCGGCCACCCGCTTCACCAGCTCGCGCGTGGCCGGCGCCCCCGCGCCCAGCAGCCGCGCCTCCACGCCGCCGCGCATCAGCGACACGAACCGCTCGTGCAGCACCGACACCTCCTCCCATTCTATACACGGGAACTTCACCTTCGCTATCTTATTGGACGCCAAATTCACATCTTTATCGCTGTTTTTAATGTTTGTAAGGTTATTTTCTACTGCGCCAACAATAATCGAGAAGAAGGCTAAATCGGGCTCATTTTCACTCCGGAATTGATGCTCGAACAGGTCGAATACTTTTTGAAGACTGTCTATTGGAAACAATTGTTTAAATTCTGATATGCCGGTCATATCGTCAACATTTCGGTAAAATCGTAACAAAACACAACAACCATCATGGAAACAATAGACAAGATAGATTTTGAAATGTTTGACAAGTGTTGGAAACAATCATAATCCATGCATGTGCACCATTTAGAATACTTATTTTTTTGTTTTGTGGATATATTTTTTCAGATAAGTATTTAATAAATTATTTGATATTTATTCATTTATATTATAATAATTAATAACATATTTTATTGTTAAAATATATAAGAGCTGTGACACGAACCGTAATGTGTACATTTTATTGAGTTTTGAAACGTACAAACGAATGGCGCAGTTACACCATAGAGTATTAAAAAAAATCGATTTTAATAACAATCTCTCTCACTCAAATCTCAAAAATTCATAAAAATAAACAAAAACAAACCAAGCAGTAAGCAATAATTTGCTTTTTTGAAGAATTACAATCTAACTAACAGTGCCTGTTCAAGAACATAAAAACATGAATAATATTCAAGGAAAGGTTAAGCATAATAACATAAATAACAACAAATACAGAAGGAAATACAAATATATCAAGAAAATTATCAAGAGTCTTATTATTGTAAGTATTCCTCTTTAGGTATTAAAAAAGACAGCTTGTTTACATTTATTTGATTACTTCAGTAATGCACTTTACTGTTTTTCTCAGGAGAATGCTGCATTGTGTGATGAAGTAGCTAAAATACAAGAAAGTATAATTATTGTAAAGGATGAACGCAAATTTTTGGTTCGAAAACTCATAGAGTATGAAGAGATGGAAAATCAACCAACAGCAAGAAATTTACCTGCAAGTCATCCTACTCAAAATGGAACTACTGCTAAAATAAAGAAAAGAAGAAGCCCTGAAGGCAGCGGCCGAAGCTTGTCTATAACCTGAGATGTGCATATGACTGATAGATATTCCCAAGTTTACCTAATACCATTTCAAAAAGCATAATTGCCTCATTACCATAACTTTATTATCCAGCACACTGATGGTAAAGATGTATTTTTATACTTAACTAAGAATATTTGTTTTTGTATAGTACCATTATAATTTTCTACTGTATGGGTTGTTCATTCATAATATCAAGTGCTTTGCAGTTTGGAGAAGGCTACGGAAAAGAGGAAGTGCTTTTAAGTTAAGTTTAAGGATTGGGACTATTATAAAGTAATAAAATAAGTTTAAAATTATGTTCTCAGCTTTTATTTAATATGTTTCTCCACAACTTTAACCCTTAAATTAATAGTACACAATTAATGTAAGTAACAGCATTGCCTACCAATTTTGGTTTATCAATGTCAGTCTTCTTCATCATCATAACCATAATCATCATCATTAAATGATAGAATAGGTTTAGGTTTTTTCGTTTTATCTGAGGCTTTACTGTCTACCTTTCGCTTTTTACTCTCGGAATCTGGCTTTACCTTACTTTTAAATATAACCCTTTGTGACAAATCTGCTTTTGTTTCCAACTCTTCTTTTTCTAATCTTTTCTTTTCTATCTCCGCCTCTTCGGCAGTCAAATCCCCCTGTTTCAGCACGACTACTTGGGGTAGTTCACTGTCGTCATCTTCAACAAAATCACCTTCTGCATTTTGTAATTCATCGAACTTGTGGTTTTTGTCATCATAGCCGGCCTGTTGCTTCAAAACTTTTAGAAACGGTGGGTCATCTGGTTTTATATAGTTTATATTTCGTTTGGCCATGTCCTTGGATATGATAGTATTGAACAGTAGTAATTTTTTGTAAATTTAAAATGTAAACAAAGTCAAAACAAGCGTCCGAAATCCGAAACGGCGAACATGCAGAAAAACGTCAGATCGTCAGACCAACGTCACTGTCATCCGTCCCTACGTCACTCTTGTTATTTATTTGCTCTGTGAACATTGCACAATATATTATTTTTTATACTGTCAACACTGAATTTTGTTGTCAACGGTTGGCAAATTTCAAAATAGTGCCACAAAAATCATAATCAAATAATACAGTTTATGTTGTGTTCAAGTGGAAATATAATTGTAAATGATAAAGTATTTTAATTACAGGCCTAAATATGGAGAGAAGTGAAAAGCTAATCAACATCTGGAATGGAGAGTTTCCAAATTACCCTCTCACTGTTGCCGATTTGAAGAAGCCCCATGCAATGATCGGTGCATTCTTCCAAGTATTCAACAGACTTGGGATAGACAATGACGCTGTGCTATCGGTATGTTGCGTAAACTTGATGGTACTCCGTATCTATGTATAGCTAGAACATCCAATAAATACTTACCAATTTGTAAATTCCAATTTCAGCCACCACCAGAAGAGGAGCGTGTCGAGAACACGACGTACTACTGGGACCTGCTGCCCATCATCAACATGACGCGGGTGATCAACCACGTGGTGGCCGTGCTGCAGCAGTCCGACAAGCTCAACATCACCTTCCCGCTCACAATCACTCACTTCCTGCAACCCGACGCGGCCACTTCCCACTCCATACTGCTGCTGCTTATCAACTTGACGGCGTTTAATGAGAACAGGCTGAGGGATATTGCTCCGTATGAGGAAGAGTTGTTTGGCAAGCGAGAACAGGTATTTTTACAATTATTGTATTTTTAAAATCCTAGCACATGTTGTATAGCTGTTCTATGTTGAGGTTTTTACTTAATTAGTCTTTAACTTATCAATGATTTTTTTTATTACAGGTCAAAAACTTGGAAGACAAAAAGAATAGATTACTTGAACTGCTAAATGAACAAGCTGAAGAGAAAGGGAAGAGGGCTGAAAGGCTTGAAAAAGTAAGTTTTACTATATGAAATATGTGAAGCTTATTTTCTGCAGAAGTTGTTATCTTATATTTGAACATCAGTATAACAAACATAATAAGTTTCTATAACTTAATTTAATTTCAGATAGAACATGACATACAACAGTTTGAAGAAGAATTGAAACTCGAGAAGGAAGCTCACAATGAAGAAAAGCAGGCCCTGGAGGCCATCTTAGAAGAAAATCGCCAGCTGGATCTGTTGATCGACCAGAAGAAGTCTCAGCGTGATGCCCTGTTGGCTGAAGTAGCAAGGAAAAAAGCACTGAGGGTGTATGATGCTGAAGATATTAAAGCTCAAACTGAACAAGCAGCACAGAATATGCAAGAGGCAGAAGAGAAACTTAACTCACTGAAGACAACATTAATGCAGAAGGAGAACAGTATGAAGAATCTACAGAAAATAAAACCAAACTTTGACCTTGCCAACAACTTGCTGCATGAGATCATGAAGCTTTCAGAAGCACTGAAGTAAGTTCTGCATAACTATGCTTATTACTAATGTTATCAAAAGTATGTTAGTTTATGCCTTTATTTATATGGGTCATTAAAAACTTTAATATACACCAATTCAGCCAGATTGAATATTATCAAATTACTAGAAATCATACACTTCTTTCCTTTAGTTTTTGTCTACTGGCTTCATGACTATTTGGCATTAAAATTGCCTCTATAACTTGGTCAAATATCTGTGCAACCCTCCTATTTATTTATTTAAAGACCAACAAATGATACAATTGTAACGTACATGTAGACTACTTACGTATTTAGTCCCATAACATTTGTAAATCTCATTCACCTACAATCCCAAAAAAACTATATTTTCCACCAGAGAGCTGGAGCTAGGCGACCTGGACGCAGACAGCGCGGAGGGCGAGCTGGACGTGCTGCAGACGGAGCTGGCGGAGCTGCGCCACCAGCACGACGAGCTGCGGGCCGCGCGCGCCGAGCTGGCCCGCAGGCACGCCGACCACGACGCGCGGAGTAAGCTGCAGGCCACACAGCTGGAGAGGTACGTCGTTTCTTCGGGATTACAGTCAGGAAATGAGGTATGTATGCCAGCTCAGCGCAAAAAGTTTGATCCTGCCCATGTAGCACTGCGCTATTAAGACGTGACAAGAGTTCTCCGTCGCGCTTGCTCTTGAGGCTGCGCGATGTGAGTGAGCGCTATGCAAAACTCATGTCACGTCTTAAATGCGCCCCGTACTAGCCCTTCTGAGTCTCAAAGCCATTCAAGATGGATTCATCTACATAAGTGGATTAAGTATTTTTCGAGTCAAACATTTTGCTGTCTATATACACTGCCACTCATGCGACTTGACCAACGAGTGGAGCTGCGCGCCGACCTGGCCCGCAAGCACGCCGACCACGACGCCAAGAGCAAGCTGCAGGTCACGCAGCTATTGAGGTACAGCCCCCTTGAGAAAGACTACTTATAGTGACCTTAAGATACCGAGCCCATTCGTTATAACTCGGCAGGCACTATACCTTCAGTCAGACAACAGCCTGACATCAGGGATCCATGGAGCAGTGGATCAAGCCGCTGCAGCGTATAGCCACAGTACTCACAAGGAGAGTCGCCTCGGGTGGTGAGGGCTTGAGAGGTAGTCAGCAAAATAGATATGTAGGCCGCACCTCTGCGCTAACAGTTTGATCCTGCTCCATGCCACCACATCGCTTATAGAGAGAGATGAGATTCATGGGTGGAAGATAGATTAAGTATTTTTCGAGTCAAATATTTTGCTGTCTGCTATTCATGTGACTTGACCAACGAGTGGAGCTGCGCGCCGAGCTGGCCCACACGCCGACCACGACGCTTAGGAGAAGCTACAGGCCACGAACACACACTACCGACAGTCGGGGTAGATTGCTGAAACTGATTTAAACATTGAATCGATGAACATTATAATATAATATTTTTTTTACCTAATCGTTACTGTGTTATTTTCTCCTTCAGTGCCATTAGAGAAGCCGAAGAGAAAGAGAAGAAAAGCCGTGAAGACGCCAAGAAGTCTCTAGAGATCATTGAGGAAATCAAAGAGAGGACGACAAAGTACGCCGAGGAGAAGAAGAGGGGCTTGGAGGAACTTGAACTCATTGAGAGAAACTTCTGTGAACAGGTAAACTACTAATTACATTTATTGAATTACGAAATTAAATCCATAAGATCCCTAAGTTATGAGTAAGTTAGCATCAACATCCTACAAAATTTATTTTTATTGTGTGTGTTATTACAATTTAGACGTGAAGTTACAGTCAAACTATAAAGTCCGGACAATAAAGAGTGCGTGTTGCAAAGACGTTTTATCATTGTCAGTTATTTACTTACATTTGCATAAGTACATTTTAAAAATACAATTCCGATTGATAATGGCTTTTTAACGGATTTGTCCTTAAATAAATATAATAAATTGATTAAATACGGTTTTTAGGATCGACTTCCGTTTTCAGGAATTTATAGTTTTACTGTAATTAGGTATACATAAATAGTTTTGTGATTGGTTTATTAATTTACTTTTTATATATTTCAGCTCAAGTCATACGAAGATGCTTTACTGCGGGTAAAAGACGAGGCTCAAGAAAAGATCGAGGAACGATTGAGGGGAAGGCATCGGTAATCTACACGGCATATGTTAGTATTGATAGCTGTTAGTTAAAAACGTTTTTCTTACCAAACTACTTACTATAAAACTGAATGAAAGTATGAATATAATTTGACTATAACAGTCAAATAAGTGAGCCACTAAAGGCCCTGTCGTGGATTACATGTGTTTCAATGATAATTATTATTGAAATGTCGCCTGGCTATAAATAGATTTAATAATATAATAGTTGTTATGATTTCTTCATACGTGTCAGCCTCCCTTTCAGTGGTATTGTCTGTAATCGTGATTCTCGACTTTACTTGCGTAATTTATGTATGGTAAGAGTTGAGAACTATTTAATAAACAATAAATTACTAACTGAGTCTTTTATAATAATTTGTAACAAACACAAATTTTCCGAGACCGTTAATATTAAGTTACATATTAGTTTAATTTCATACTTTAAATGCATTTAATACAGCTGAGTTACGCTTCATCTACATTCTACAGCGGTAGATTTTATAAAAATACTCTTATCACTTTCTTACACAATTTGATTAAGTACCTATTTACCATACTTTACCTTAAAGTTTTACGTAAATATTAACTTATTCTGAACGGTATTTTCTTATCAGCCGGGGAAAAACAGTCACCAAGTTATATGACAATGTAGGTAAATGTTGAACTTATTTTGGATTGGTGAAGTAAGATACCGAGATATATCAGTAGGTACTCAGATCTTATACAAACTCTCACTATTGAACTCTCAGTTCAGTTTTAAATTGCAAAAATTTACATACCTACCTCACCTCTACCGAACCAGAAAGGGAGTTCCCCTTTACCAAGTCGTCACTAAAATAACAGTGCCCGCTACAGCTCACATACAATGCACAATGTACCTACAACGTATTATTCATCGATAAGAAACTATATAAAAGCTCATACGATTGCCAACTGTATGTATTAACATTCGCACTCTTGTCTTGTCCGGAGATATTAAAGAATATAAAATGTCGAAATTGGTGTTTTTTGCTTTATTGGCCTTGTCCGTCGCGTTGTCTGAAGGGAAGGTATTTTCTTCAGACTGTGAGCTGGTGAGGGAGCTGAGGAAGCATGGGTTTCCTGAAAATAAAATGGCCGACTGTAAGTACTACATCTGTCTGTTAATTTAACTTATATTTTGTATTATATTTAGGTATCATCCTTTGCTCCTTCCTAACCTTCTGCCTGTCTCTATAATAAAAAATAGCCTCCAAGTCTAATCGGCTGGAGTCTTTGGTTCGATACCCGAGATGGGCCAGTTTGAAAGTGTTAAAGTATTTACTATAACTGGATCCTTTTTCTGCTCAACAATCTTTAAAGACAAACCATAGTATAGTTTTCACTATAGGGTGAACTAAAGTACCTAACCTTCACTTAAAATCTGCTCGCTGAAGTGGCAATGGCCTTTATTCTGAAGAACCTGCTGGACCGTACCCTTGGTTTTAATATACTTTCCTGTTCCCCAGGGGCGTGTCTGATCAAGGCGGAGAGCTCCCGAGACACGGGCAAGGTGAGCAAGCCCAACCGGAACAAGTCGGTGGACTACGGGCTGTTCCAGATCAACGACAAGTACTGGTGCAGCAACACCGCCACTGCCGGCAAGGACTGTCACGTCACTTGTCGCGGTAAGATTAATTCAATTCACGCACATAACTATGCAGTTAATGTTACGGTAGCACCTTTTTAGGATTCTGCTTGCGTAAGTTCAAGCAAGTTGGGGACATCCCGGTGATGGAACGGGATGCGAGGTACTATGGACGTATTAATTCATATGGTGGACCGATATTTTCGCGAAATGTTAAATATGGTTCTTAAACTTAGGATCAGTAGGTAAATCCTGCTGCTGCAGTGTAATGACTATTCAGGAACTTACAGCGCTACATCTACTTACTAAGTTCTGCTTAACTGTATGTCCTCAGTTGTGAAACCGGCACTAGGAACCCGTATATTGAAAGCATCACAATGTATTTATTTTAGAGTTGATAACTGACGACATCACGAAGGCGTCCCAGTGCGCGCACAAGATCTTCAAGCGCCACGGGTTCAACGCCTGGTACGGATGGAAGAACAAGTGCCAGGGAGCCCTACCTGATGTCAGCAAGTGCTGAAGAGAGAGAGACGATGTGACAGACTATATTAAATCTTTGGATGTAATATTCATATCGTTTTTTAATTAATTACCTACATCACAACGTTCGAAGTTCGACTACCGGACTTGCTCATGGGATACCTGGATACCGGGATGGGATACCTGGGATAAAAATTGGCTAACTAGTATTTATAAATTCAAAACCATAATATAAGTAATAAACTAGTTAGTAACTTTATAGTCAAAAAAACTATAAGAAATATGAAAAATCATTATAATCGACGTTAGTAGTAAGGAAACCCCTATAAGTAAGACGTAGCTAGTGACGATTCAGACACGAATGTAGTATTTTACCTATTATCGATAAGAAAGCGTATAAAAATACAAATAATAACCGTATACAAGTACCTATTAATATTTGTAGGTACATTCTCGGGATGTTATGAACATAGTTAGTTATTTGAAAGATTAAAGATAGAGTTACCCATTGGATATAAACTCTAAACAGTTCAGGGGTTTACATTTCACTCACTGGGTCTGGAATAGTCTGGATGCAAAATTCTCTATCTTGAGAAGCTGGCCAGTTTAAAACCAATTTTATTTGCTTTTTATATAAAAAAAATATGAAATTGAAAAAAGAAATCAACATTCCGAAAACAAAAGCCAATCTTATTGTTTGCAACCAGCACAGCTGCTGTTTCTATTAGATTGCATTGTGGTCCCCAGGGGTGTGCCTGATTACGGCGGCGGAGAGCGGCAGCGACACTGCTGGTATGGTACCGAATAGATCTGCCACCACGGTATCTTGCTGATCAACAGAAAGGACTGGTGCAGCAAAAGTGGCAACCCTGGCAAGAACTATCATGTAATGCGCCACGGTTAGTCGGACTCACCGATGTCCGGAGAGATAACTAAACGAGTTCTCGAGTGGAGACCACAAACTGGCGACCGTAGCGTTGAAACGATCGGCCTGCTGGATTAACTACCTTACACAGGTGGTCGGTAGTGGCTGTATGAGAAAAGCCAATGACATAGTGTTGTGGAGCTCCTTGGGAAAGAACGCTTATGAGCATGTCCAACAGTGGATGATGGGTGATAATGATGAGGTCATGTCATGTAACACGTTGAACTATTCTTGAGGGTTATTGTACCTTGACACAAAACGATCGAGAGCTGCTGCGTACGTAGGTAGGTACATTACATTGTTCTGTATTATCATGCAATATATACAATTATGGGGTGATGGTGATGATAAGAATGATGAACCATGCGCTCTTAGCCTCACAGCCGATACCTACGCGTCCTGAGTGGGTAAAGGAACGGCTTGTCTGTAGGGTAAGGGTAAGTTCATGGTCATATGTACGGTCAGGTGCAGAGAAACTTGACCCCCCTCTCATAGTAACAATGCTTCTGAGGGGGGTCAGGTATCTGCCCCATACTGTACCTACCATACCTGATACGCAACACATATTTTTAAATCATAAAACTAGCATAAAGGTAATTAACTCTGGCATCTGAGTAATATCAAAAACACAAGGAAGGTGACGATAACAGCAATCGTTAACAACATTGTTTAACGTGTTTAACGCAGCGGGAATTTATAAAATGGCTGTGAAATTTCGCGCAGGCGCGGTGGCGGCAATCGACGCGCGGGGAAGTAGCTGGCTCGGGGCGGGCGGGCGGCGGGGCGGGGGTCGCCGCGGCCGGGGCGGGCGGCAGTCGGGCCGGGCGCTGGGATGCGGCGCGGATGGTGCGCGGCGCGGACTGGGCGCGCGGCGAGGCGCGCGTCGCCGAGGACTCTGACTTCGAGACCCTGAAGACCCTCCTCGCCTCCGTCGACGGCTGGACCCTCGAGTATGAAAAAGACGGCATCAAGGTCTGGACGGAGAATGCGGCCCACGGCGCTCTCCGCACTGTCAAGGTTTGTATCACACACCAAATAAAGAGCTCTCTTTGAGACTTTAAATATGCCTCTTGTGGTCAAGGGCATCGTTTTAAATGGAGGTTTTTGAGTTTTTATGTCACCCGCTGCTCTCTTTTCAGCCGTGGTTTTTTGTGTTATCAAAGGGAAAATGGAAATGAATATAATACACACATCACACATGTACATGTACTACATACGTAGATAAATGTTAGTAGTTTTAAGCACATTGTGGGTAAGCTCTGCATCAAAACACTTAAATGCTGAGTGCTGGTAATTAATAATGCAGGTACATTAAAACAGCCGTGGATTGGTTGATGTGTCGGCACTCGGGGGATCGCCGACGCGACGTGTGTTGTTTGGTTAGGAAATGCAAACTGTTTGCTTCACACCCCCGAGCTTCGTAAAGCTTTGAGCTTTTGTATACAGACGTAATATTTGCATTGTTTGTACATTTTGGTTTGGTTGGGGGTTGAGGGCACTAACCACGCTACTTAAACTTTATACTCACACATGTTGGTTTCTGGCTGTTACGTGTCGTTAATAATTAGATTTAGAAAGTCACTTGTAGAAAAAAGCATACAATGAAAAAACAAGAAATAAGTAGGTAGCTATACTTACTAAAATATAAAAATGTACTTAATTGGTCAGCTTACGTGAATCTATAACTCTAGGTTTGAAATCTAAGTACTCAGATAGATTTCAAACCTAGCCTGCATAATTTGCTGGCTTTGCAATTCATATTCAGACCATCTGAGTGCGAATAAACCGTCTATTCTATTATGAGAGATGCACTTTGAAGTTTCTTCCTCGTAAGCCGTCTTGCACTATTTGCCATGGCGATTTTCCTTTGTGCGTTCGAGGGTGAATAATTATTTATTTATTTATTTTCTAGATGTTTATATGGTATAGTTACTTGGGTACTTAACTCTTTTCACGATATTTGTGTTCAACTAATAAAAAAATAAAAAACAACTAATGAAATAAGAAAACGAAGGGCAATGATTGTGCATTAGACTAAAATATGTATGGTGGCCTGCGCCTAAAAGTATACAGGCGGAGTTTTAAAATAGCGATCTCAAGCTCACATGCTGCTCAAGCACATCCACATAAATACCACTGCTACACACATCACACACAACACTTCCCCGGATTTATAACAGATGTAGCTGGTCCATTGATCATCAGGGATCGCTATTTTAAACCTCCGCCTGTATACTTTTAGGCGCAGGCCACCGTACTTATCTTAAAATTCGTTCTTAGCTATTTAATATAAACCCATACCAATATTGAATATTCAGTAATATATAAGACAATAGAATAGTTATTCCCTATTTCAGCCATCAAGGTACCTATATACCTTACCTACATACCTACTTAGTATTTAAAAATATATTTACATAAAATGTTTAAATGTTAGTAGGTAATTAACCCACATAGAAGTAGAAAACTTAATTAAAACTGTTGAATATTTATTCAACGTAGAGATGAGCTCAACTAAAAGTAACAACTGTAACTTAAATTAATTAAGTAAGTACTTTTTTCATCACTCATGCTCTGAAAGTAGATAAGAAATAATTGCTTGAAAAGAATGATGTTTTATACATCATCGTATACATAATTCTTTTCAAGCAATTAAGTAAACGATCTAGTCTCGGTAGGTATCGACTACCGGCTGACGGCAGACTGGTAAGCTAGCATTAATGAATCGTGAGCATTGATTTATAATTCAGCGGTGGAAACCGGAGGATGCCCGGGTTACCTACTCTGACTTTACGACCAAATGCTTTAACTACCTCGACACTTTTAAATCACGCCTAGATAGCTTTTGGCTAGCGCAACTTTGTTCAACAGCTTTGAATTCGTGAATTGGAAGTGTGCCCCTGGATCTACGGCTCATCTACTCAACCAGTTGGGATTGTGGTCGACAGTAGTTTCCACATAACCTTTCCAACTTCGTCTACCTGTTGAACATTAAATTTAGGTGGTAGTGTAGGCTAGTATGAATTTTTATCAAAGGGACCTTGATAAAAATTTGCTTAAGTATTCCAAAGGTATACCTAGTTACCTGATAAAATTTTCCAATGTGGCAGTGCGTGCATCATGTTCGCGTAGGTAAGTATATGCGACAAAATGTAAACCGAGGTCCTAAATTGGTTTGATACTCGTAGATAACTGGATAAGTACTCCATGCAATTATTTCTAACAACTTCCGTGATCTAAATTGAATAAAATACACACTTCAAACCTGAAATTCCCCTTTTCCGTCGGAGGAACAAACATGCGTTGTCTGCTTTTCTATGTGTGTACTATCAAATACCTAGATTTTAGTCAAATGTTAAAGTTAGATGCCAGTATCTAACTATAACTTTCCACAAGATGCTCTAACCACACACCGGGTCTAACCTTCCACACAGTTGGCTCTATCCTTCCAAACAGCAGCTCTAACCTTCCACACAGCGACTCTAAACTTTTACTCATCTGCTCTATCCTTCCACAAAGCAGCTCTAACTTTCCACACAGCGACTCTAACCTTTTACTCATCTGCTCTATTCTTCCACAAAGCAGCTCTGAGTTTCCACACAGCGGCTCTAAAATTCCACACAGCTGCTTTAACCTTCTAAACAGCGGCTCTAACTTTCCACACAGCGGCTCTTACCTTACACACAGCAGCCCTAACCTCCCCCCCTCCCGCAGGTGGTGGCGGAGTTCCCGGACGTGTCCCCGGAGGCTCTATACGACGTGCTACATGATCCGGAGTACCGCACCGTGTGGGACGCCCACATGCTCGCGGCTGAGGACGCCGGGCATATCAACGTTAACAATGACGTCGGGTATTACGCCAGTGAGTATCTATCTAGTTACAAGTCATCGTAAATTCTTGTTCTTAGCTTAGTATCGACGTCAAGCAAAGTTGTACAACTCCACGGTTGATGAGTTCCACAAGCAATTTTTCACTTTTAGCATGGTCTACTTATGGCCGCGCGCGCCCCTTTCATGAAGGTTTACTCATCCGTCTTATGACAAAGCGTTTCCAGATAATCACTGTGCTTGCAGTCGGTATGTAAGTAAAGAAGCCGATCCTGCATCTGCCTGCATAGGTGTTTCACGACCAGCATTCAGCATTTACATTCAGAAAGTTTTTAAAACAAAATAAAGAAGGATCGTTTTTTTACGTATAGGTACTCTATCACGGTATCAAATGCTTTAATCGCATCTGAAGTGCCCGATTCAGTGGAAAAATAGGCCCATCGAGCGGCCTTCAATTAGTTACTCTACTCAAGGAGTAAATGAGATAAGAGGCTCAGATTGAATGTGTTTAAGCAAGTACTCAGTTGTTCCATCAACAACCCCTATTGTGTTGACTATAGCGGCTATAGTTACGATGGACGGGCTTATTGGATCGTTAGGCACTTCGCAGTTAACAGCTTATTACGGTTGAATAGGCAGCCTCTATGAGATGGTCGCTATCGTATTCTTTCATCCCGAGGTTCAGTGGTCACTGGGCGCC
The DNA here is from genome assembly GCF_932276165.1 of Plutella xylostella. Lineage (NCBI taxonomy): Eukaryota > Metazoa > Arthropoda > Insecta > Lepidoptera > Plutellidae > Plutella > Plutella xylostella. The sequence continues at coordinate 7,233,549 of NC_063992.1, read as the reverse complement.
GGTTTCATTTACAAAAGCTTTCAATTAAACTCTTATGCTCGTGCAAAAATAGAGGCATAACTTGTTTTGAAGTTTTTGTTTCTTATTTTCTGAACTACTTAGTAGGCACGTAGTATGCTCGGCTCGGAGATAAAATCCGTAACTGCTTTAAAAACTTTGCCAGCAAAAACATTCATGTTTGCATACGGCTTGTAAAATTGGAATAAGCAAAATGTACAAAATGAATTTTAATATTTATTATTCCTCCGCTGATGGGCTTCATTAAATTAAATCTTCATCAAATTGCCTCTCATTGGCAGTTCTTCATGTTCAGGAATTTCGTGGAAACGTAATCGATAGCTCTTTAGACGAAAAGAAGAAAAGTTCGGTAGGTAGGTATGTAGGTGCTATTGGATTATTTGTTCTTAGGGTGGCTTTGAATATGATACCTATATCTATGTATATTATTATATACCTACCGATTAGAGTGTTCTTTATTTAAATAAATAGTAAGAGATTGCTGATGGACTTAGAATAAACACACAAAAAAAAAACTATGGCAGATCTTATCAAGGCTCAAATTGATGATGATTTCCGCGATACATAATAAATATGTTTTACCTGTATAGGCGGGATGAGTGCGTGGTGTCAGCAGGAGTAGGTATTAAATGCAAACACTTACAGTTCAGTCCAGGGTTTATATTGAACAAGCACACACAAAGTCTATAGTAATTTAGAAGGAGAATGCACAAGCCAATAACACAGCAGAGTTTATACTATTTAGCACTTAGGTATAAAGCGTAAGCTAGTAATTAAGCAAGCTAGGTATACAGCGGAAAGATCGCGTAAACGTAAGCAGTAGCGGGCTAGCATAAAGCGGCACAGGCTTCGCGTCGGAGTTGAGATTTCGACTGGCGGCGCACCGGCCGCGGAGGGCGCGCGAGGTTGCGCGGGCGCGCGGGGCAGGGAACTTGCCTCCGGACCGGTATCGGCGGCCGCTCGACTTGACCAACAAAATAACCTACGTATAAAATATTTTGTGCGTTCTCGATGTATCACGACAATTTATCCGTCGGGCACGATACGTTTGGTGTTGTATGATGTGTGTGATGTATGTGAACTTAGTATTAATGTTAGTAGGTATTGTTAGTGTAAATAGTATTGTATTTAATAATAACAACTATACTTAATTAAACTAATATAAATATTAACTAGTGTGTAAGATATATATTGTAAATATTATACGTAATACAATGTAGGTATAAGTGTAGGTATATACGGTACAATGTAAATAGATAAGAATAACTGAAATACAATATGTAACTAAACAATGAATGAAAATACAATTCAGTTCAACTGAAAATACAGTGAATGTATAAATGTAGGTAATGAAATCGGGAAGATACCTACATCACTCCCCTCCAGAGGCCGTCACTACGGACGATAAAAATCTGGAAAACGGACGTGACGACCAGAGCGAGTTGTCCGAACAGGATTAACTATTTTCTCTGGTGGTGTGTCAATAGTAGTGGGCAAGTTGGTTTTGTCAGTGAGTATGTAGGCCGGCTTAAGGCGGTCTACTGATACTGTGACATGTTTGCCCTTGATTAGTAATTTATAGACCTTATCTCCTCTTTCGATAACTTCATGGGGTCCGGTGTATGCAGGTTGCAGTGAGCCTCGCAATGCATCGTCTCTCAGGAAAACATGAGTCGAAGTGGCGAGATCCTTGTATACAAAAATCTTACCATGACCGTGACGTGAAGTTGGTACAGGTTGCAGCTTCTCGGCAAAAGAGCGTAGGCGGGCTAATAATTCTGTCATATCAGTACTACTGTCTACGCTATGACCAAAGAACTGACCTGGGAGTCTTAATGGCTCGCCGTAAAGAAGTTCGGCGGAGGAGGCTTGCAGATCTTCTTTAAAAGCACTCCTTATACCTAGTAAGACTAGTGGAAGAGATTCAGACCAGGTAGAGTTGCTGTGACACATTATGGCGGCTTTGAGTTGTCGGTGGAATCTTTCCACTAGACCGTTGCACGCCGGGTGATAGGCAGTCGTCCTCCGATGTTTGAAACCAGCTAGAATGGACAAATGGTGGAAGAGGGACGATTCAAATTGCCGGCCGCGGTCGGTAACTATATCTGTCGGACAACCAAATCGAGCTATCCAGCCAGATACTAACGCCTTGGCCACCGTTTCTGCAGTCATGTCCTCAATGGGAATGACCTCTGGCCAACGTGTGAACCGGTCAACAGCTGTCAAGCAGTAACGGTAACCACTTGACATTGGTAAAGGTCCAATCAGGTCGATATGCACGAACTTGAAACGTGCAGGAGGTAAGTTGTACGTACTTAACGGGGAATACACGTGTCGATTGACTTTAGCACGCTGGCAAGATTGACAAGCTTGTGACCAATCTCGACAGTCTTTGCGCATGCCTGGCCAAACATAGCGTTGTGCCACTAACTTGGCACTAGCGTTTGCACCAGGATGGCTAAGAGAATGAAGACTGTCGAATATTTGCTTACGCAAAGGCTCGGGTATGAACGGTCGTGGCGTCGGAGTACTGACATCGCAGTACAACTCCAAACGACTGCCAGGTATGTTCATTTTCCGTAGACGAAGTGATGATGATGCATCGTCCAGGAAGAGAGCTAGCTCTTGGTCAGAAGCTTGAGCTTGCGCTATAGCTTCATCATCGACGGTGATAGTCTGCAATTCACTAACACGAGACAGTGTGTCGGCTACAACATTGTCCTTGCCGGCAATATACTGAATGTCTGTTGTGAATTGAGATATGTAGTCTAGGTGACGGTACTGACGGGGCGAACAGTTAGTTTTCCTCTCACGGAATGCGTAACAAATCGGCTTGTGGTCAGTAAACACTGTGAAATGGCGGGCCTCGAGCATGTGACGGAAGTATTTAATGCCTTCGTATATAGCTAAAAGCTCACGATCGTACGGTGAGTACTTTTGCTGCGAAGAACTAAATTTCCGTGAGAAGAAAGCTAACGGCTGCCATGTGTCGTCCTTGAATTGCTGTAACACAGCACCCATTGCCACGTCAGATGCATCGGTGATCAATGCGAGTTTGGCCTGACAATCTGGGTGAGCAAGCAATGTCGCACTGCAGAGGTTGGACTTGCAGTCCTCGAATGCTTGCAGTGAATCGCCTGTCAAGTGAACAGGGTGGGAAGCTTTAACTGAGCCAGTGAGCAAGGCATTCAGAGGAGCTTGTGTTGCAGCAGCTTGGGGCATAAATCTGCGGTAAAAATTGATCATGCCCAAAAATCTCCGGAGTTCTCGAACTGTGGTGGGCACGGGGAAGTTTTTGATGGCCTCTACCTTGGAATCCAACGGCTTCGTTCCTGCTGTGGAGATTTGGTAGCCGAGAAAGGTAACCTCAGACTTACCAAAAACACACTTGGACGTGTTGACAAGGATGCCGTATTCCTTCATTCTCGTGAAGAGTTGTCGGAGATGACTCTCGTGCTCTACCTCGTCTCTAGAAAATACCAGAAAATCATCGAGATAACAGTAGCAGAAGTAGAGTCCGCGAGTCATCTCATCCACGAAACGTTGGAAGGTTTGGCCGGCATTCCTTAGACCGAACGTCATAAAAGGGAATTCGAACATTCCGAACGGCGTGGTAATGGCGGTTTTCGGAATATCGTCCACGCTGACAGGGATCTGGTTATAGGCCTTGACCAAATCAATGGTAGAGAAGACTCTACAACCAGATATGCTGTGGGAAAAATCGTGTATGTGCCTTACCGGGTATTTGTCGGGTATAGTTCGAGCGTTGAGAGCTCGGTAATCACCGCATGGCCTCCAACCGTTGTCTTTCTTAGGCGCCAGATGTAGAGGTGACGACCAAGAACTCTCCGATGGCCGGGCAGTACCGCTGGCCAACATCTCCTCGAACTCTTGCTTAGCAATCTTCAGCTTGTCTGGAGCTAACCTTCGAGGGGATGAAGAAACAGGGGGACCAGGTGTAGTACGAATGTGGTGTACAGTATTGTGTAGTGTCGTACGTGTCGTGCCAGATGGTCGAGTAATCTCAGGGAATTCCGCGAGAAGTTTGTGAAAACGCGTGTCACCAGTCGAGACCTTAACTGAAGTAATACTATTACATATCAAGTCTACAGAACCAACAGTTGACAAAGAAGTGGTGTTATCAATAAGGCGCTGATTGCGACAATCTACAATTAAATTATAAAAGGACAGAAAGTCTACACCAATAATAGGTTTGGTCACATCAGCCACTATAAAACGCCACGGATAGTCTCTACGCAGTCCTAGGTTCAGGTTCAGTTGAGCAAACCCATAGGTATCGATGGTGGTACCGTTAGCTGCGCACAACTGGTAGTTGGTCTTCGCACGCCGTTCACGCAGGGCAGATCGAGGGAAAACGCATAGGTCGCTTCCGGTGTCCACAAGAAATTGTGCTTTCGATCTGCGATCTGTAACGAACAGGCGACCGGTGGAGCTGGGACAATCGTTCGTCGCCATCACTGATTGCCCAGGGAGTTTTCCGCCTTGTAGTCGCATGGGCGGATGCAGGTCTTCGCGCTGCTGCCGAACTTGCCGTGGTACCAGCAAAGGGGATGCTTCCGGTAGCTGGATTGCGACCTCTCCCTTGACCGAGCAGAATGACGAGTCTGTGCATGATTGTTCCTTGATCTGGAACGCGATCTGTGCGATTGCATGCTGAGTGCTCTTACTTGCTGCGTCAGTTCGGCTATTTGCTTAGCCATTTGGTCCATGGAGCTGCCAGGTGAAGTGTGGTGGGAAGTCGAAGCTACTTGCGGTGACGGTGGAACAACTTCATGGATCCTGTCCGCCAGGTCAGCAAGCGTCTCGAGTGAAGCGGTGGGTTGAGAAGCGAGGATGGTCTGGATGCTACTCGGTAGTCGGCTCGTCCAGATGCCAGACAGGAACTCTTCGGGTAAGCCGGGTCCTGCTAAGTTGCGAAGGTGCCGTAGAAAATGTGATGGCTTTCTGTCGCCGATCTCCTCTCTATCCAGAAGTCTCTGCAGCTTCTTGGCCTTGGACTGAGACAAGGTACGTATGAGCTCAGTCTTCAGCTTCTCATACTTGTCCGTAGCCGGTGGGTTCAAGACGAGCTCCTCGACAAGATCTGCGTACTGAGGTTCTAAGTTGCTGAGGATGTGATAAAATTTGGTCTCATCGCTGGTGATCCTCGACAGGTTGAACTGAGCCTCCATAAGCGCAAACCATATTGCAGGCTTCTCCGGTGAAAACTGTGGCGATTTTACGCCAACTCGAAAAATATCGTGACGTGCGTCAGTGGAAACGGGATTTTTCGAACCGCCTTCTCGAACGTCGCCGGATTCTGCGTCATCATTGGACATTGTGCTTGGTGTGTTTTCCTCGGGGTCACCAGTTATAGGCGGGGTGAGTGCGTGGTGTCAGCAGGAGTAGGTATTAAATGCAAACACTTACAGTTCAGTCCAGGGTTTATATTGAACAAGCACACACAAAGTCTATAGTAATTTAGAAGGAGAATGCACAAGCCAATAACACAGCAGAGTTTATACTATTTAGCACTTAGGTATAAAGCGTAAGCTAGTAATTAAGCAAGCTAGGTATACAGCGGAAAGATCGCGTAAACGTAAGCAGTAGCGGGCTAGCATAAAGCGGCACAGGCTTCGCGTCGGAGTTGAGATTTCGACTGGCGGCGCACCGGCCGCGGAGGGCGCGCGAGGTTGCGCGGGCGCGCGGGGCAGGGAACTTGCCTCCGGACCGGTATCGGCGGCCGCTCGACTTGACCAACAAAATAACCTACGTATAAAATATTTTGTGCGTTCTCGATGTATCACGACAATTTATCCGTCGGGCACGATACGTTTGGTGTTGTATGATGTGTGTGATGTATGTGAACTTAGTATTAATGTTAGTAGGTATTGTTAGTGTAAATAGTATTGTATTTAATAATAACAACTATACTTAATTAAACTAATATAAATATTAACTAGTGTGTAAGATATATATTGTAAATATTATACGTAATACAATGTAGGTATAAGTGTAGGTATATACGGTACAATGTAAATAGATAAGAATAACTGAAATACAATATGTAACTAAACAATGAATGAAAATACAATTCAGTTCAACTGAAAATACAGTGAATGTATAAATGTAGGTAATGAAATCGGGAAGATACCTACACCTGTCTCTTCTGGTGAAGCAATCATAATATTCATAAAAGACAAAGGCTGTGTCACCCCGGAGCCCCGGACACCACATGACATATTCGTGCATTAACCCCGGGGCGTGGGCCGCATGCGATGCAGATATTGAGCCCCGCGATGTGACACAGTCACGAGCCACGCTTCACACCTTGCTATGTACCTCTACATTATTTATAAATATATATTAGCTGTAACTAGATTACCTCTAGCTCTATGAAACTAGAAATACTAGGCCAGTTGGTACAGTTTTTTTCCTTTAGTCCCCTACTGCCCCCTTTACATAATCCTGGAAACTTCAAAACGGAGTAGTTACTGGTAAAGGTATGAAAAATTGCTATATATATACGTGCCTAAGTATCTGAAAGATGCCTGCACCACATTATGATTATTGAAAAAGCTTCACGAGATTAGCATGAAATTTCAATGAAAAGTCGAGGAAGCTAAATAATTCCTAATACGAGTAGTTTCTGAAAGTATGCGTGAGCGTAAGAGCGTAGCGCTTTCAGCATAAGCTATGGTATTTAGACTGCGGCTAAAGTGAGAACCAACTAGTTAGCTTCGTAGCATTAGCAAGCGGTGAATATATCTAAGGTGAAGTGCGGTAATTGCAACTAAAAATATTGAAGTCGTAACTTCATCATCTGATAATTCTTTATATATAAGGAAATAGTATTACTGTAAAATCATGCCAAAGTCAAAATTTTATGTAGATTTTATTCTACTATCATGACAAAGAAAAACTCTGAAGAATAAAGAGCTATTGCCAAAAGTTCCGGCAAAGGCAGAAATAGTTGCAATTACCCCTCCTGGCGGGTAATTGCAACTAATCGTTTTATCTCCATTTTTTTCTATGTGTGGTGTATATTGTGTATTTGAAACACAAAGACTAAGAGAATATTCATAGGATTGTGACACTTATCTCCTTGTAACTACGACCAATTTCGCATGAAACTACTGTTTAGCCGTGGGTCTGGTAATTGCAACTAATTTCTCAAAAATAGTGATGGGAACTTTATCGTAATTTTATCGACAGTCATGTAGTGTCTGCCATCGACAAGCCAAGAAGACCATGGTAGCAGAATAAAACTCGGAGATAAAAATGAATAGCTATATTTTTATTAATCAACATTAAATATTTTACTAATGTTTAATCAAACAGCCTTTTTACAATTTTTTTGGAAAGTTTTCGGAATTTACCGCAGGCAGGATGCCGGGTGGAATTTTGCAGGTTTTCTAAAAAAAATTATGCTTAACAGATATGTTTAAAATTTGGTATTCAGCCTTTTATTCTTATTTGTGTGTTATATTATTAGTGATTGTATCGATATATTCATGTTCACTGCCCCATCACTGGCTTTTTCCAATTTCATACAAAAATTGGCAGCTAATTGTAACCACCCTAAAAACTGCAAAATAGTTGCATTTAACAGACAGACTGCAGACTTTGCATTTTTTGTCTGGTAAATGTAACTACACAGAAAACTCGGAAAACAATCGCGTTAGAATAAAACAAATACATACAAAATGACTTACCGTTATTACTTTTTAATTTTTTTTGGAAAAACCTTGCGAGGAACCACTAAAAACTATTTTATAAAATAAAAATGCACACCATGTCCATCTGACTCCAGCAGACTCAAAATGGCCGATGACAAAAAGCTTTATAACTCCCACAATTCTTGAGCTATCAGCGCCATCCACATTTTTGGGTAGAACTTTTATGATGTAAAATTGATTTTAGTCTGTCGTTTTACAATGAAGTAACTCTAGAGGGAGTTATTGAAGTTAGTTGCAATTACCGGATAGTTGCAATTACAGCACTTCACCTTACTATTAGCATTAGTGATACGTAATACTCGCGTGTTCCATCTTAGCGGTGGGTAATTACACTAGATTATTTAATTTTATTATAGTTTTTGGGTGGCTGTACATGAGCTTTAGGTCTCTCTATTTAGGTAGAGTATGCTACATTTAATTTAGTTAATGTCCTTCCTCTATAAGTTCAAAATGAACCTTTCATCACACTTCTATGTTGTTTATAAGTAGTTTATAAGGTAGACTAGTCTCTGTATACCTAAGTATTACACAAAACCACTGAATCTGCTACATTTAAAGCGACGTGGTGTCGGCGGCGGCGACGGTTCGTTGTTAAACAGAACAAGTATTTACGTCCTCCGTGTGCCGGCGTGTATACATGCACGTCACACACTCTGTATATTGTGTATGCATGCACGCCACACACTAGTGTATACATGCACGCCACACACTCTGTTCCATTGTGTTTACTTGCTACACACCCGCTAGGAGCTGGATAGCGGTAAGAATGTCGCGCCGCTAATATTTGCACAATGCACAATGTTCCACACATGCCAGCCTAATGTAAATGTGGGGAATAAAGCTTACTCTACGATGCCAATAGCCCATTTTTAAGACGGCAGGTTGTTGTAAATGGGTACCATGTTTAATTTCTAAGTGCAATGACTATATACTTACCTACCTACTGAATTAATGACGGCTTCACATTACAGTGTCGTGTAAATGCATCAAACAAACATCCATTCGTTTACTTTCTTTATTTCGCATCCTGTATTAATATTTCCATACCTTCAACATATTATAGCAATAGTCTCAGATAAAGCAGTTAATATGCGGCAGCATGATTTGATTCGCAAACTAATTAACTCGATTTTCGTTTCATAGTTGAGCGATTTCACATTTGTGCCGCGAGTTCGCCGCGCGCCGGAGCAAACCGGCCGAAATGATATTCAAATTAGAATTCTCACTCTACGTGCGACGTAATATTCCCATTCCCACACTTCAGCTGTACTTCAGGATAAACACACAGAAGGTGCACTCTGCTGAAAGCGGTTTCTAGCATTTAGTGCTCGCCTGAAGATGCAAATAATAGTAGGTATTCTAGAATCTACCAGCCTCAGCGCTGACTTGCGAATCGGATTTTCACTCATAATTTAGTTCTACTATGTTTGTTGGTAATGTATGGTAGGTACCTAGTAGGAAGTTATATATTATGTATTGTTATTACTTAGGTAGGAACTACTTAGCAACATGTTTTTCAGCGGTTCATGGTATTCTATTATTCACATTCATAATGGATTACCATGATTATTATATTAGACGACCGAATGGCGTAGTGGTTAGTGACCCTGACTACTGAGCCGAAGGTCCCGGGTTCGATTCCCGGCTGGGGCAGATATTTGTTTAAACACAGATATTTGTTCTCGGGTCTTGGGTGTTGATATTTATATTTAGTATCTATCTATCTATGTATTTGTGTAGATATATCAGCTGTCCGACACCCATAACACAGGTTCTACCTAGCTTGGGGTCGGATGGCCGTGTGTGAGATGTCCCCACATATTATATTATTATTATTATTATTATTAAACTGCTTATTTTAAATATACTCAACATGTTTGGTTTAAATACTTCGATATTCGTGATTGCACCCTCTGCTCTAATGACTGAGCAGTTTCCCAACTTTAATTCTAGCCTAAACAAACATTCAAAGCAAAGTTAGCGACGGAAAACCGTCATGGAAGAGAAAAAGTAAATTGAGATTCTTTGAAAGCTTTTTACGGTTATTTTCTTTTGAAATACGTTTATCTTCGAATATCTTTAAGTCTACGGAATCAATCAATGTTTAATTTGTGTTGAAAGCCGATAATACTGTAAAGTTAAGCTTTAAAAGAAAACATACCTATGCTACTTATTCTCGTAGTACCTAAATAGTTCAGGTTCGTTATGTTTAACTATCTACTCATATAAGCGTCAAGACAGAATAATTTCGCAATCAGCAATTCTAAAACCAACCCAACTAACGACCTAATAATATGTCCTAATTTACAATCGACTGCAAAATTGCAATCTGCATACCGTACACTAGATTGCAACAAATAATAAGTTATGTTGACTTACCTCTCTCTCAGCACAAGCTTGCTTCTGTTGGGGTCTACCAACCCGCACTAGAACAGCGGCAGCGTGGTGGACTAGGCCTAAAACTCTTCCTTCGTTAGAAGGAGACCCGTGCCCCAGCAGTGGGGACGTGATGGTTGTGATGAGTGATGATGAGTGGAGCTTAGCGGACTGTATGTTAGTGATTGTAGGCCCTGGGGGTGCTTGTAGCTCGTGGAAGTAATTAAAAGATTGAATTAAATTTGATCCGTGTATTTTCGTAGTAAGAGCAGAAACGGAAGAGGAAGTTGTACATAGACAACAAGGATATAAAAAATAGACTATAAACCATAGATAATTAATATTGCTATACAGCAAACAATGAGTTAACTTACGTTCTACCCGCAGTGTCGTGTCCAGCGCCGCTCAAGAACCGCGACTTCGTGCTGCAGCGGTCCTGGCTGGACACCGGCGACGAGAAGATGATCCTCAACCACTCCGTGTTCCACAAGGACTACCCGCCGAGGAAGGGCTTCGTCAGGTGAGAAACAGTAACAATACAAGGTCGTAAAAAAGTGGTATAGTAAGCCGAATGGCTGGCCATTATGAAAAAGTTGTAGAACCGAAGTTTTTCAGAATTCGTTTATTTAACTTGTGAATTGAGTATACTTGTGTACCGGACCAATATACTACTTTTAATTATTTGTAAGAGAACGATTTTTTAAGTTTATTTACTAGGTATTTCTTATATATTTGTGCAAAAAATAAATATTTCTAATGATTTCCATCAGTTATTTTTTGCTGTTTTGCAATGCAGTCAGCGTAAATTTTTATGTGCTTTCCATGAAGAATAAGAAAATAATAATAATTATAAATACTTAGATGATTTAACGAAGATATACCTGGTTCGTAGCTTAAATATCCAGGGAATATCGTCATACCTACCTGGCGGATTTTCCACGAGAAAACTTTTAAAGTTCGAGATGAGATCTTCACGCTCTACTTCCCACAAAACCTATCAGCATCTCTGAGCTGTATCGATTGTCCCGTGATCCGCGCAACAGGTCATATCATTCGAATGCTAAGCCGATCCGATTGTCCGTAAGCCGATAATGCCCTTGTGGGAATATCGCATCGAATCCACTAAAAGGGACAATAGCTTATCGATAGCTTTTCCAGTAGATTAGGTACTAAATTATCTGCTACCTTCGATGTCCATGACTGGACCAACCTAATAAAATTATTATATTTGGTAGATAAAACAGTTACAAAAATGCTTATTTGTTTTGAATTTTAGCTAAATGCTTAGAACCGTCTTTGACAGTCTTTGTTAGTATATCTGGCTTGTGTCTATCTATTTTTATAGGTACATCTTACCTATGATATGTGTTACATATAAGTAGACAATAGAGAGCAAATGTAATTAATCCTTGTCTGGCTAGACCGAGATGTGTATCGCTGCACCCGCTAGCCGGCATTGTGTTTATTTGTGCAACAAAAACAAGTTAATCAATAAAGTGAATCAACGTGTAAACTCGGTCTGCAAATTGTTCTGTGGTCGCCACCGCAATGCACCTGAAAACCTATGCAGGTGTATACGTTCCCTGTACTTTAGAGTTGGCTCTAGCTTAGTACTGCAGGTAAGTATAGATAGATACCTATACGCAGTGAAACGCATATATGCAAAATATGCATGTAGTCTACTGCACCATATGGATCTTCTCCAAGACTGCATTGTTATTGCCCACGTTATTGCCATATTCTCCACGCTTGCCAGGCGGATATCTCCGATATCACACAACGCAAATATTTAATACTCAACCAATCAATAAATCAATCGAACCGGGGACTTTCCGCAATCAGAGACCTTAAAACCACTACGCCGTCCCGTCGCGTTGTTAGAGCAGTCTAGGACAGGGAACATAAGCTACACAACACAACATTGCCCTCTGTAACTGGGACTAAATATAAATTTTCTTTTTTTGTCGATCAAATATCGCTTTTATAATGGGAATATACAGAGTAAATGTGACCGATATTTGTTATTTAGCTGAAAATCTGAGAAACATAATATAGTAGGTAAGTGTAATAACTCTACAAAATTCGACGTCCCCTGAAGTCTTAGAAATCCAGGTTTCACGGACCTACCTACCTAGTTCTGGTAGTATCTTCATGCGCACGGCCGCAGCCCAGCCTGGCTCGTATTTACTCAATTTGCGGCGGCGCTCTCAACAGCAGATTAGATAACAGTCGTTGAGCCGTGACCGCCAATCAATCCCCTCGTTGGTAAATAACTTGATTTTTTCAACAAATCTAAGTAAAAACGCGAATTACGTAATCGGCCCGCGTATGTTTAAAATTGTTTCCGCGGTTTTCCATTTATTTGATGTCTTTGTGTTGCGAAATTGCGTGTCCTTTAATGGGTTTTTAAGCCGCAGGCCAGATCCAACTTATTTTTTATTCCCATATTCTTTAGCGCAAAATCTAGAAAAGCGGAGTGGTTAAATGGTAGGATTATTTAGGTTTAGTACCTTATATTTTAATTTTGGAGATATGTTACACTACACTATAGTTAACTTATAAGTACTTATGTTATTTCTTGTCCAATATCAATTAAGTTCATTACAGTTTGCGGTTTAAATAAACACCCCGCTGGTGATCTAATAAACACTTAGCCGACTTTGCCAGGCAATCGATGAACTATATTGATACCTGTCCTAGATAGAGGCTGGTGTGAAGTGGCGGAGAAAATATCATTAAAATGGAGGTAGATGCCACAGCTTGGAGTAAGTACTATCAGGCCGACTTCCGTATGCCGCTGGCGCGTGAAATTCAATGCTACATCCATCCGGCGGCGGCGCGCCTACAGAAATGTTTGAAAGCAATCTACGCTGAATGCAAACTTCACTGGAAACTGGAATTAAACCTAGACGTGGAACTAACTACAGAGTGGGAACAGCTTTCGCAAAGGAGGTGTGGATGTCGTCGTATAAACATAGCTTACATGTTATTTGTATAATAGTATATAGTTGTGTGGATAGTGACGCAATCCTGTATAACAATAAAATTCCCTTGCCATATCAAATATCCTTGGTTTGGTAACTATCTATTATGAGTATGGCAATGCTGAATTACTTACTTATATTATATTTTGTTCAGGCCTTTTAGTTGTTTATTTAGAATTTTTCGATCATGAAAATATCTTCTTATTTAAGTATACTTAAGCTTATTACGTATCGGAAATTGATCGAAATGGATATTTGGAATTTTATGTTTACTTATTTAACTATCGTCGTTGTTTTTTTATTAAGTACCTAATCTACCATATCATTATACCTAGCTGCCCAATGACCACTCTATGCTTACGTCATCGTGAGTCGAAGTAAATTCCAGTGTTCTGTGCTAGCCTAGCATAGGGTATTACCATTAAGTCTAGACATCATATGGAGTAAGACTAGTAGCCACAATTTCCTGGCGCCGTCATAAAATTCTTGCCCAAATCTACTAGACTAATGAAATTGTCTCATGATATTATAAATGTGCTACCTAAATTGTCTAGATAAGCAGGTATACCTACTTGTCACTAGGCGAAACGTTAGATGCAAGACACATTCGAAACCACCACAATCTTTACTACCCATCCAATGCTCAATATTATTTTTTCTTGTCCAGAGCCCAATCCCTTCTGACGGGGTTCACGGTGCGCACGGCGGCTGGGGGCGGCAGCTGGCTGGGCTACGTGTCGCGGTCGGACCCGCGCGGCGCGCTGCCGGCGTGGCTCGTGAACCGCGTGACGGCGCAGCTGGCCCCGCGCCTCGTGCACCAGCTGCACGCCGCCGCGCGCAAGTACCCCGGCTGGAAGAACCTCACCGACACGCCCTACTACAAGCCCTGGAGGCACCCGGAGCAGGTCCCGCCGCACCGGATCAACTTAGCCGATGTAAGTTGAACTAACTCTCGGCCGCAACGCCGCAACTGTCTCCTTACTAACTATTAACTACGTTATCTGTAACGGAAATGTTATATTGTAGTCACGTCTGTGACCGCAACTTGAGTTAGCAACTTTAAAAGACTAGCAAGAAAGTTTTGCGGCTAGCGCCGCTTGCTTCTTAAGTTAGTTGTCTGAAGGATTAAAGCTATCGGACTCGATTGTTCACCGGAGCAGAAATGTATCGATAAGAGTTGTTATAATTTTCCCCGTTAAAGTTTATGACAAAGCATCTTGTTAAGTTTTTTAAAACTGTTTTGTGTTATGGATGGCTTAATTCAGTAGTTGGTTTATGATGCAGTAATGTGTGTGTTGTTGTCAGTGCGTGGACCCGGACGCGCCGGTGGCGGCGCCGGAGCCGCGGGCCGAGCCCTCCACGGCGCGGCTGCTGCCCGTGCCGCCGCGCGCCCCCGAGGCGCATTCCGTCGAGGACCTGGGCGACCTCTCCTCCGAGTTCAGCGTCGAGGTGGAGGAGGACTCGCTCGACCAGGCCCAGGACCCCATCAAGAAGAGGGGCAAGTTCTACCGCCTAGTCAAAACTATGAAGAACAGGAGAAAAAGTGTCCAAGTGGCCAAGAGCGCGGACGACCTGCAGGAGGTGCGGCCCGAGGAGCGCCCGGAGAAGGCCAAGAAGGGCTTCAAGTTCCACCGGCGGTTCAGCGTGAGCCGCGGCCGCGAGGACTGACCGCGGCGGCGGCGGCGGACCGGCCACGGCTAGGCCTCCTCTCAATTTAACGCCAAAATGAATACCAGGTTGTGTTGTGGTGATATTTGTCTAAACAAATTCGTAGTCTGGCTTTGCTTTGAGAGAACAAGAACATATCGCAAAGTTACCCACAAACATATTTAGGTATACTGTCTACATTCCCATTAATTCTATGGTCATTGTCATGTTTTGTACGACCTTAGTTATTATTGATATCGTACCCTATGTCTATGTGGTTGTATTTCTCTATGATTAAACTGAAGTTATGAGCTTATTGATTGATGCCGTTGATTGGGTGCGTGATTGATTGGTATTTCTATCTATACTTAATTAAAGTTAAAATGGCCAAAAAAGTGAAATAACATAGGTAAGTTGTTGAGAAAATTCAGTAGCGTTTTAAATGAGTGAAGATTTACTTCCGAAAAATGATAGTTACGATAAATTACCTACATGATGTTGATGTATTGCGAATTCCGAATGACGCTGACGATTAATCAGTCTGAAAGATTTGTAGCAAAATTGAGCGCTTATCGAATTCAGATTCAGTCAGAATTTTATTTACCTATTTACTTATTGTTACGAATACATAGGTAGTGACATAATATGTGCATATGCCATGTGCATTAACAAAAATTTACATATTTTATATTAACAAACATTTATGTACCTAACACTCAGTTTTTTTTTATATACTTGACTAACCGTATCTATAGTGAAGACGTTAGTAAAACCTAGCAACCGATGTCGCCGGTAAGAAGTTGGGGCTCCATCAACTTACTTTTTACCTCACTTCAGAAGAATTCAACACAAAGAGATTTATCGGGCAATTCAAGTTTTTGTCCGTTTCACGTAAGACTTTTTTATTGTTATGGAAATGTTCAAGGGCGGCAATTACATATATATCTACTTAAAGGTAATGTAAAACCTACTTAGAAACAATGAACTTATAATTATAATGAATTAATAATCATGTAAGTTTTGTTAGTGAAATGTATACTTTGTGTTGCTTTATTGTTTGAGGTGAAATACCGAGAGGATGTTGCAAATGTGGTAAGTATTTATAGTAAGCAAAACAAAAAAAACTTTGGCTGCATAAAGCTGAAATCATTACCATAAATTATTATGGTGTGATATAGGTACTTACTTGCTTAATATAATGTACCTACTTAGGATACATAAAGGTTTTGGTTTGAATTGGATAAGTACGTTTTTCAGTGAATCATAAAAAAACAACATTTACCTACTTACCAAACCAGTGGCATAGGTAAGTATTTAATATTATTTGAACCGGTAACAGTTACAAATATAGAAATATTATATCTTATACGTAGGTATAATTTGAGTTATTTAGTATCTATAACAATAACTAGTTATTTTTATTGCCTATCGTTATTTATTACTTGTTTACTTACCTTCATAAATATTTATAAAAAAACGTGTTATTTTTTATATTATCATATATAATATCTAGGCAAATGATTTTTTTGGAAATATATTCCATATTCTATGTACCTATAGACCAAGTAAGTACCTACATATCTATATCCTTTTTTGGCTACATATATTTCTTACTTTTACTATCAATTAGGGTGCTGGAGCTATGTAACTACCAGTTACTTCATTTTAATTTGCCTTTCAGTATGCTTTTTCATCTCTCATCTCCTTCTTTCATCTACTTATGTATATACAGAGTGTTTATAAAAATAGGTTTCAATAAGCCGAAAGGGATCACTCGGAATGTCAGTATGAACAACTTTTGTTCCCAAAAAATGTCATTCCTTATAGTCTTTGTTGGTCACGTGACGCGTGACTGAAAATAGTGAAAACTATGGACCTAGTTTTTAAAGAAATCTTGTAAAAATATTTTTTTTCAGAATGATGATGGAACAGGTCGTTTTACCTCCTTTCGGTTTACTATAGGTACCACTTTTGAAACACCATACGTATATCTAACTATCGGCTGTGTCTAAAAATTCTTACTTGTAAAATATTTTACAGTTTTATCGTTTTAAAATTTTAAAGATTAGTTAATGTACTTAGATGCGGTTGGTGATGACTGTCTTTTGTGTGAGGATAACAGCCCAATATAGCTAACCTGAGAAATACCGAGGAGATTTTCAGTGTCGATGACTTAGGTAAATAGGTAATCCTGTGTCTTGCGCGAAAGCCATAACAAGTATCATAATACCTTATTACTTATATACTTATTAAAATGTTTTGTTTCTTGCGTATCGCTAGATGGCTTTAGATACTGTATGTACTTGGTTTTTTTGTTTGTTAATAATGTGAAGTATTTTAATTAAATTGTTGTCGTGGGCGTGGGTATCCTGAACAGTTTATTTTATTAGCCTACGAATGGGTTCACAATTTTTTTAAATGTAAGTCTTGCTTAGATAAATAAATGGTAGGAATCTACAGTATAAATAATAGACATGTTACAAGACCTGTTATAATTGTATAGCTTATTGAATGTTTACTGATCTATATAATTTAATTTTAAATATAACATAATTAAGTATGAACTCAATATTGAAGCTGTAAAAGACAGTATAGTTTATTGAGTAATACGTTTCACTTCTTCATATCATGTCGACGAAAAAGTAACAAAGTCAAAGCTCCTTCTGGGTGCAGATATCAACCTCAAACCTAATATTGGTACTTTACCTGTTCAAAATTATATGTTAATATACCTATTGTTACGATTTTCAATAATTACATTGTATTATTATTTATGATTTAATTTGTAAAAAGGTTGTGTCAAATAGATGACTACTTATTTGTAAAATACACACTAAACTAATAGAAAAATTAAAGAAAATTTAGTATTTCCGAATAAACTACTTCAAAAGGATGAATAAACCCTACAACTACCTACCTATCCTAGTTAAAATGTAAAGTACAATTGGAAAGATAATAATGTTCAATAGTGAAAATTACAGTCGAACGGAGAAGTTTCCTAGATAGCCTACCTTCATACATTGATAGACAGAAATTTTACTGAATATTAAACTAACTTGTTTTTTATCTTACCTAGGTATACATTAGCCACTTTTCCTTCCTGAGGACTATTATGTACTTATAAGAGTTATAAGTTACAGCCTATATAAATAATAGTTAACAGTTAACTAACTTCTTCTAAGACAACAGCAGTATTGTTACTTGTACAATTGTACATGGTATGATAATTCTAGAACAATCTATTTGTCAATATCAATTCTGTACCTTACCTACTGCCTTTGTCTTGTATGTTGTTATGTAAGTATATTATATTGTTCTTTTTAGGTCGATAAGTAAATCACGCGTTGTCAGTTGCTGAACAAATGTTTATTAAAGCAATGTTATACTTACTGTTTTATTTGTTGAGCAAATTATAATCGTAATCGTAAGTGATTCTGTGTTTTGTATTTCATCCCATTTGTATTGATAGATAATCCCGCCAATCAGATAATCCCTTATTACTAGACATTATAAATACCTAGACTTTTCCCGAGAAAAACGAAGAATGAGTGTCTCATCTACCTTCCTCTCCTATAGTTCCTCATAAGTACCACGGCTCGCTCCCAGCTGGCAGGGTCCCGTGAATACTATTAATAAACATGTTCTACAAC
Organism: Plutella xylostella; assembly: GCF_932276165.1. Taxonomy (NCBI): domain Eukaryota; kingdom Metazoa; phylum Arthropoda; class Insecta; order Lepidoptera; family Plutellidae; genus Plutella; species Plutella xylostella. The sequence continues at coordinate 7,215,135 of NC_063992.1, read as the reverse complement.
TTTTGAGAGAACTGCTATCACATCGCTAATTGGTTCTTCGGTGAAGATGCGACTGCTGCTGGTCACTGCTACCCTGGCTTGCAAATTTCAAGAGCTATGTAAGTATTGAGGTATGTAGCATGCAATAATTGGATCAATTTGAACCTCAATTTTTATCAAATAAAACAAATAAAAACCGACTTAAAAAATCACTAACATTAAATAAATAATTACCTAATTTAATATAAGTATATAATATCAAAAATACTATTAGTAAGTAGGTATAGGTAGGTACCTACTATTTAAAAAAAACACATACTTACAGACGAATTGAGATCCTCCTCCTTTTTTTGAAATAATAGGTATAAGTAAAACCATTATATATATTTTGTATTTCTTGACGCTGCTGTAGTGTAGAACAATAAATTGTTCAAGATGACAAGCTGCATTACCCCCTTTCGGCTTATAGACTTGCAACACCCTGTATATGAAGGGCAAAGGAGTAGTAGCCGAAAGGGGGTAATGCAGCTTGTCATCTTGAACAATTACCCCCTCACCAAATGTTACCAATAAATTATGTAAGTAATGTTTTTGTGTTTATAATTTGATCAAGTATCTAGGTTAGGTACTTAGTTAGGTATTCCATCATCATCAGCTCGTAAATCGTTCACATAGGACCATAGGACATACCTAGGTAACCTAGGCCCCTCCTAAGTAGCAAAACCTTGTATTTATTGCCACATATATTAATTGGGGCTCAAATAAAATATGATATCGATATCAAAAAGTAATTATTTTTAAATAGGTTTTTAATGTTATACCTATCGATTTCTGGTGAACCCGGGGCACGATTTTGGATAACCTTGGTTTCGTAGAGGCTTGGTTTCACACAATGAATTCTATAGTTTATAGTTAGTTCTCTTTGACGGTTGAAGGCGTTCGCTTCTTCAACCCGCCACTGTTTATCATTTTTGATTGCCATCGAACGTGTTAATAATTAATTAATGTTTACAACCCTATACTTAATAGGTACCTACTTCTAGATAGGTTGTGGTTGTGACTTGTGAGAGTTGTGAGTGATAGAGATTTGAAGAGACTTTTAATTTCAAAAACCAAGATTGATTAACAAATTGCGATTAGATGGTAAGTTAGTGTTTGTATTTTTAACGCATACTTCTACTACTTCTAGTATTATCTGAATTCATGACAATGTTTCAGTCACACACATCTCACATAATAATGATGATTGTTAGATGAGGGGTGTTATGAGTTGTGCACATGAAAGAGTGGGCAACGGTATTTCGGTATTTTAGGGAAACTCATCCTAGGCCATATATATATATATATATATACAAGTATACCACCGATGCCACCCCAGCATTATTTGTATCGATAAAATATCGGGAAACTCATCCTAGGCCATATATATATATATATACTAATAATTATTAATTATATGGCCTAGGATGAGTTTCCCGATATTTTATCGATACAAATAATGCTGGGGTGGCATCGGTGGTATACTTGTATTTTTTTATGACTGTACACAGTGGGGTTGATTCTTGGTCGGGGCAGATATTTCGGTCCATTCGTCGGCTGTGTTCGTCTGACAAATTACTTCATTCATACAGCCTCACCTACCTCTACTATTTCCAGTACAGTGGTTTCGCCTGAAAGGGAAATTAATTACAAACAAGATTGTACAACCGACACCTATGATTAGAGATACATAATATATTGATTACCCATATACATTACTTATATTATATTAGTACGAGTAGATACAGGAATAGAAAGATCTACATAATTATTTGTAAATGGATTTTGGACCTATTATGTACCAACTCTACCAACCTAGTGGAGTTAAGACTAGATTATATATTATCTGGCGCAGAACATGGTTTAGATTTTATGACAATCTGTATTGTGCAGAGATTATAAATGCTGTTGTATATAAGTACCTACCTAATGTGTTTATTGTAGGAATGATATGTGTCTAAAACGAAAAAAGGAACCTTGTAGGATGTTAGTTCAATGTAAAGTTTTAACCTATAAGGTACATTTCTCAAATGGATTGCTTGATGCGAAAATGCTCATCCTTTTTTTAAATATTAATTACTATAATTTTCTACTATAATTACTATTATTTACTATAATTACTATTATTTACTATAATTTTTATAATTTTCCCGGGTTCGATTCCCGGGTGGGACCATCAATTTGTGTTTCGAAATTGTGGTTCTAAGTTTGGTTAGGACATAGAAGGCTGATCACCTGTTGTCCGAAACAGTGAAACGATCCATGCTATCGGATGGGCATGTAAAGCAGTCGGTCCTGCGCCTAGCTCTCTCCAGTCGTGTCGGTCAATCCGTCCCATTGGGTTATGAGAGTGATGGAACAGAGAGTGCTCCTGTGTACTGCGCACACACTTGGGCACTATAATCTACTCCTGCGTAGTTGGCTGATCTCAATTGAGATTGGCCGCCGTAGTCGAAATTCGGCTAGGAGGACATTATTATTATTTATTATTATTATTTATTTCGTATTTTATGATGTTGGAAAGGTTATAGTGCAATTTTAAAACGTGTTTATATAAGTGCGGTGCTGTGTAAGCGGAACTACCTGCACCGCACCCCACTCCCGCAGACGACATGCGACAGTCATTGCTACCAGTGTGAAGTTGGCAGCCTAAAGTTAGCAGCCTAAGTGTAGGCGACCAAATTAAGAAGGTTACGATTTGTACCACACATATTATTCAAAATTAAGGCTAATTTCATATTACTAATAAATACAAATGTATTAAATAATTAAAATTTAAAACATCGAATGACCAAACCGCAAAATAAAAAGCAAAATAATTTTAAAAAAATCTATTCTCCATAAGTGGATGACGTTTCAACCACGAAGGAGTCGGAAAGCCACGGCCAGACCTAGTTTAAATCGAAGGCTGGTTAAGTAATACCACCTGAAAAAAGTTTCATCAACATTGAAAGAGGATTACAGGTGTCAGTAAGAAGAAGAATGCTGAAATCTGGGGAAAAAATACATATTTCACAAAGTTTTTTAAAAATTTCAGCCGAAAATGCTGATAAGAACAATACGTCTGCTGGTTTATATGATCGGCAATGATGATTACTGAAAACTATTTTCAGGATTTTCAGCTCACATGAGTACCTCTTCAGTTATAGGTAAATAGGTATTTAGCGGCCCAAGTCAAAATAATACACTCATACCCTCAGATACCCTAGAAGCAGGTGGAAAGCCACGACCAGACCTAGTTTAAATCGAAGGTTGGTTAAGTACCAACAGCTGAAAGAAGTTTCATCAACATTGAAAGAGGATTACAGGTGTCAGTAAGAGGAAGAATGCTGAATTCTGGGGAAAAAATACATATTTCACAAAGTTTTTTAAAATTTTCAGCTGAAAACGCGCACAAAACCACAACGTCTGCTGGTTAATATGATCGGCACTGATAATTGCTAAAAACCATTTTCAGGATTTTCAGCTCACATGAGTACCTTTCCAGTTATAAGTAAATAGGTATTTAGCAGCCTAAGTCGAAATATTACACTCATACCCTCAGATACCCAAGAAGCAGGTGGAAAGCCACGACCAGACCTAGTTTAAATCGAAGGTTGGTTATGTACCAACAGCTGAAAGAAGTTTCATTAACATTGAAAGAGGATTACAGGTGCCTGTAAGAAGAAGAATGCTGAATTCTGGGGAAAAATTAGACATTTCCCAAAGTTTATTGAGATTTTAGGTGGAAATCCTCATGAATCCCCTAGAAGCAGGTGGAAAGCAGGTGGAAAGCCACGACTAGACCTAGTTTAAATCGAAGGTTGGTTAATAACCAACAGCTGAAAGAAGTTTCATCAACATTGAAAGAGGATTACAGGTTCCTGTAAGAAGATGAATGCTGAATTCCGGGAAAAAAATACACATTTAATAAAGTTTATTGACATTTTAGATGGAAACCCTCATGGATCCCCTAGAAGTAGTTGGAAAGCCACGACCAGACCTAGTTTAAATCAAAGGCTGGTTAAGTACCAACAGCTGAAAGAAGTTTCATCAACATTGAAAGAGGATTACAGGTGTCAGTAAGAAGAAGAATGCTGAAATCTGGGGAAAAAATACATATTTCAGAAAGTTTTTTAAAATTTTCAGCTGAAAATGCTGATAAGACCACAACGTCTGCTAGTTTTTATGATCGGCACTGATGATTGCTGAAAACCATTTTCAGGATTTTCAGCTCACATGAGTACCTTTTCAGTTATAGGTAAATAGGTATTTAGCGGCCTAAGTCGAAATATTACTTTTATACCCTCAGATACCCAAGAAGCAGGTGGAAAGCCACGACCAGACCTAGTTTAAATCGAAGGTTGGTTAAGTACCAACAGCTGAAAGATGTTTCATCAACATTGAAAGAGGATTACGTGTGTCAGTAAGTGGAAGAATGCTGAATTCTGGGGAAAAAATACATATTTCACAAAGTTTTTTAAAATTTTCAGCTGAAAATGCAGATAAAACCAATACGTCTGCTGGTTTATATGATCGGCAATGATGATCACTGAAAACTATTTTCAGGATTTTCAGCTCACATGAGTACCTCTTCAGTTATAGGTAAATAGGTATTTAGCGGCCTAAGTCGAAATATTACACTCATACCCTCAGATACCCAAGAAGCAGGTGGAAAGCCACGACCAGACCTAGTTTAAATCGAAGGTTGGTTATGTACCAACAGCTGAAAGAAGTTTCATTAACATTGAAAGAGGATTACAGGTGCCTGTAAGAAGAAGAATGCTGAATTCTGGGGAAAAAATAGACATTTCCCAAAGTTTATTGAGATTTTAGGTGGAAACCCTCATCAATCCCTTAGAAGCAGGTGGAAAGCCACGACTAGACCTAGTTTAAATCGAAGGTTGGTTAATAACCAACAGCTGAAAGAAGTTTCATCAACATTGAAAGAGGATTACAGGTTCCTGTAAGAAGATGAATGCTGAATTCCGGGAAAAAAAATACATATTTAATAAAGTTTATTGACATTTTAGATGGAAACCCTCATGGATCCCCTAGAAGTAGTTGGAAAGCCACGACCAGACCTAGTTTAAATCAAAGGCTGGTTAAGTACCAACAGCTAAAAGAAGTTTCATCAACATTGAAAGAGGATTACAGGTGTCAGTAAGTGGAAGAATGCTGAATTCTGGGGAAAAAATACATATTTCACAAAGTTTATTGAGATTTTAGGTGGAAATCCTCATGAATCCCCTAGAAGCAGGTGGAAAGCCACGACTAGACCTAGTTTAAATCGAAGGTTGGTTAATAACCAACAGCTGAAAGAAGTTTCATTAACATTGAAAGAGGATTACAGGTTCCTGTAAGAAGATGAATGCTGAATTTCGGGAAAAAAAATACATATTTAATCAAGTTTATTGACATTTTAGATGGAAACCCTCATGGATCCCCTAGAAGTAGTTGGAAAGCCACGACCAGATCTAGTTTAAATCAAAGGCTGGTTAAGTACCAACAGCTGAAAGAAGTTTCATCAACATTGAAAGAGGATTACAGGTGTCAGTAAGTGGAAGAATGCTGAATTCTGGGGAAAAAATACATATTTCACAAAGTTTATTGAGATTGTAGGTGGAAATCCTCATGAATCCCCTAGAAGCAGTTGGAAAGCCACGACCAGACCTAGTTTAAATCAAAAACTGGTTAAGTACCAACAGCTGAAAGAAGTTTCATCAACATTGAAAGAGGATTACAGGTGTCAGTAAGAAGAAGAATGCTGAAATCTGGGGAAAAAATACATATTTCACAAAGTTTTTTATAATTTTCAGCTGAAAATGCAGATAAAACCAACACATCTGCTGGTTTATATGATCGGCAATGATGATCACTGAAAACCATTTTCAGGATTTTCAGCTCACATGAGTACCTCTTCAGTTATAGGTAAATAGGTATTTAGCGGCCTAAGTCGAAATATTACACTCATACCCTCAGATACCCTAGAAGCAGGTAGAAAGCCACGACTAGGCCTAGTTTAAATCGAAGGTTGGTTAATAACCAACAGCTGAAAGAAGTTTCATCAACATTGAAAGAGGATTACAGGTGTCAGTAAGAAGAAGAATGCTGAAATCTGGGGAAAAAATACATATTTCAGAAAGTTTTTTAAAATTTTCAGCTGAAAATGCTGATAAGACCACAATGTCTGCTAGTTTTTATGATCGGCACTGATGATTGCTGAAAACCGTTTTCAGGATTTTCAGCTCACATGAGTACCTCTTCAGTTATAGGTAAATAGGTATTTAGCGGCCTAAGTCGAAATATTACACTCATACCCTCAGATACCCTAGAAGCAGGTGGAAAGCCACGACCAGACCTAGTTTAAATCGAAGGTTGGTTATGTACCAACAGCTGAAAGAAGTTTCATTAACATTGAAAGAGGATTACAGGTGCCTGTAAGAAGAAGAATGCTGAATTCTGGGGAAAAAATAGACATTTCCCAAAGTTTATTGAGATTTTAGGTGGAAACCCTCATCAATCCCCTAGAAGCAGGTGGAAAGCCACGACTAGACCTAGTTTTAATCGAAGGTTGGTTAGTAACCAACAGCTGAAAGAAGTTTCATCAACATTGAAAGAGGATTACAGGTTCCTGTAAGAAGATGAATGCTGAATTCCGGGAAAAAAAATACATATTTCATAAAGTTTATTGACATTTTAGATGGAAACCCTCATGGATCCCCTAGAAGTAGTTGGAAAGCCACGACCAGACCTAGTTTAAATCAAAAGCTGGTGAAGTACCAACAGCTGAAAGAAGTTTCATCAACATTGAAAGAGGATTACAGGTGTCAGTAAGAAGAAGAATGCTGAAATCTGGGGAAAAAAATACATATTTCACAAAGTTTTTTAAAATTTTCAGCTGAAAATGCAGATAAAACCAACACATCTGCTGGTTTATATGATCGGCAATGATGATCACTGAAAACCATTTTCAGGATTTTCAGCTCACATGAGTACCTCTTCAGTTATAGGTAAATAGGTATTTAGCGGCCTAAGTCGAAATATTACTTTTATACCCTCAGATACCCAAGAAGCAGGTGGAAAGCCACGACCAGACCTAGTTTAAATCGAAGGTTGGTTAAGTACCAACAGCTGAAAGAAGTTTCATCAACATTGAAAGAGGATTACTGGTGTCAGTAAGTGGAAGAATGCTGAATTCTGGGGAAAAAATACATATTTCACAAAGTTTTTTAAAATTTTCAGCTGAAAATGCAGATAAAACCAATACGTCTGCTGGTTAATATGATCGGCAATGATGATCACTGAAAACCATTTTCAGGATTTTCAGCTCACATGAGTACCTCTTCAGTTATAGGTAAATAGGTATTTAGCGGCCTAAGTCGAAATATTACACTCATACCCTCAGATACCCAAGAAGCAGGTGGAAAGCCACGACTAGACCTAGTTTAAATCGAAGGTTGGTTAACAACCAACAGCTGAAAGAAGTTTCATCAACATTGAAAGAGGATTACAGGTTCCTGTAAGAAGAAGAATGCTGAATTCTGGGGAAAAATTAGACATTTCCCAAAGTTTATTGAGATTTTAGGTGGAAATCCTCATCAATCCCCTAGAAGCAGGTGGAAAGCCACGACTAGACCTAGTTTAAATCGAAGGTTGGTTAACAACCAACAGCTGAAAGAAGTTTCTTCAACATTGAAAGAGGATTACAGGTTCCTGTAAGAAGATGAATGCTGAATTCCGGGAAAAAAAATACACATTTAATAAAGTTTATTGACATTTTACATGGAAACCCTCATGGATCCCCTAGAAGTAGTTGGAAAGCCACAACCAGACCTAGTTTAAATCAAAGGCTGGTTAAGTACCAACAGCTGAAAGAAGTTTCATCAACATTTAAAGAGGATTACAGGTGTCAGTAAGAAGAAGAATGCTGAAATCTGGGGAAAAAATACATAATTCACAAAGTTTTTTAAAAATTTCAGCTGAAAATGCTGATAAGACCACAACGTCTGCTAGTTTTTATGATCGGCACTGATGATTGCTGAAAACCATTTTCAGGATTTTCAGCTCACATGAGTACCTCTTCAGTTATAGGTAAATAGGTATTTAGCGGCCCAAGTCGAAATATTACTTTTATACCCTCAGATACCCAAGAAGCAGGTGGAAAGCCACGACCAGACCTAGTTTAAATCGAAGGTTGGTTATGTACAAACAGCTGAAAGAAGTTTCATCAACATTGAAAGAGGATTACAGGTGTCAGTAAGTGAAAGAATGCTGAATTCTGGGGAAAAAATACATATTTCACAAAGTTTTTTAAAATTTTCAGCTGAAAATGCAGATAAAACCAATACGTCTGCTGGTTTATATGATCGGCAATGATGATCACTGAAAACCATTTTCAGGATTTTCAGCTCACATGAGTACCTCTTCAGTTATAGGTAAATAGGTATTTAGCGGCCTAAGTCGAAATATTACACTCATACCCTCAGATACCCTAGAAGCAGGTGGAAAGCCACGACCAGACCTAGTTTAAATCGAAGGTTGATTAAGTACCAACAGCTGAAAGAAGTTTCATCCACATTGAAAGAGGATTACAGGTTCCTGTAAGAAGATGAATGCTGAATTCCGGGAAAAAAAATACACATTTAATAAAGTTTATTGACATTTTAGATGGAAACCCTCATGGATCCCCTAGAAGTAGTTGGAAAGCCACGACCAGACCTAGTTTAAATCAAAGGCTGGTTATGTACTAACAGCTGAAAGAAGTTTCATCAACATTGAAAGAGAATTACAGGTGTCAGTAAGTGGAAGAATGCTGAATTCTGGGGAATAAATACATATTTCACAAAGTTTTTTAAAATTTTCAGCTGAAAATGCAGATAAAACCAATACGTCTGCTGGTTTATATGATCGGCAATGATGATCACTGAAAACCATTTTCAGGATTTTCAGCTCACATGAGTACCTCTTCAGTTATAGGTAAATAGGTATTTACCTATAACTGAAGAGTATCTGAATGAAAGAAACTACATCACTAATTTTGTGGTTGACCATATTTTACATATATTTAATAGTAAAAATGGGATGCCTTATGCCCTGGTTAGTGTGGAAAAGTCCTCCCTGATATTCAAGGATTATGAAACGGGTGCATCATTTTGGGAATCAATTTCAGTAACCACTGAAAAAGACACACTGTTCCCTATATGCATTGGTAGTCATTTTACTATGGTCATCCTGTCAATAAAAAGATGTGAGGTAATAATTATTGACCCTTTGGGACATGAGGAATCATACGCAGGAGAATACCTATTTGTCAAAGGTTCAAGAGGCACTATCATTCAAAAAAATAGAAACTGCGAAACAGCTAAGGCTGATACATCCGGAGCATGTCATACAAAGTGACTATTATAATTGTGGGGCCATCATTATATACCTTGCCAAACGGTTAATGAAACAGAAAAGTTTAAAAAAGAATAAAAACTTCGACAGCTACCGTAAGATAATAAAAAGAACATTGTTGCTAAACAGTGACGACATGAGAAACATCTGTCTCATTTGTGGAGCATCGGTATTAGAAACCTATTACCGTTGCAATAAATGTCTCCGCAAAATACACCATGTTTGCCTGATCTCCATGAGAGAAATAAAACTAGGAATTACTCTAGAAAAAAAATTAAAACAAAAAATTTGCGATTTATGTACGTTGCACCACAATTAAGCCAGCATAGTTGATCGGAAATAAAATAAGCCATCAGGCGTAGTAATAGCCCTTGATTATTTAAAATACCTATTAACCTATAGCTTGAGAAGTACTTAAGTGATCAAAATACTTCTCAGCCATCATCCTTGCCGATCATATAAACCAGCATTCGTAGTGGTGCCATCCATATTTTCACCTAAAAACTTTGTAAATTTGTATTATTTCCCCAGAATTCTTCTTACCTGTAATCCTCTTTCAATGTTGATGAAACTTCTTTCAGCTGTTGGTACTTAGCCAGCCTTTGATTTAAATTAGGTCTGGTCGTGGCTTTCCAACTACTTCTAGGGGATCCATGAGGCTTTCCATCTAAAATCTCAATAAACTTTAGGAAATGTGTATTTTTTTCCCGGAATTCAGCATTCATCTTCTTACAGGAACCTGTAATCCTCTTTCAATGTTGATGAAACTTTTTTCAGATGTTGGTTATTAACCAACCTTTGATTTAAAATTGGTCTGGTCGTGGCTTTCAAACTGCTTCTAGGGGATTCATGAGGATTTCCACCTAAAATCTCAATAAACTTTGGGAAATGTTAATTTTTTTTCCCGGAATTCAGCATTCATCTTCTTACAGGAACCTGTAATCCTCTTTCAATGTGGATGAAACTTCTTTCAGCTGTTGGTACTTAATCAACCTTCGATTTAAACTAGGTCTGGTCGTGGCTTTCCACCTGCTTCTAGGGTATCTGAGGGTATGAGTGTAATATTTCGACTTAGGCCGCTAAATACCTATTTACCTATAACTGAAGAGGTACTCATGTGAGCTGAAAATCCTGAAAATGGTTTTCAGTGATCATCATTGCCGATCATATAAACCAGCAGATGTGTTGGTTTTATCTGCATTTTCAGCTGAAAATTTTAAAAAACTTTGTGAAATATGTATTTTTTCCCCAGATTTCAGCATTCTTCTTCTTACTGACACCTGTAATCCTCTTTCAATGTTGATGAAACTTCTTTCAGCTGTTGGTACTTAACCAGCCTTTGATTTAAACTAGGTCTGGTCGTGGCTTTCAAACTGCTTCTAGGGGATTCATGAGGATTTCCACCTAAAATCTCAATAAACTTTGGGAAATGTTAATTTTTTTTCCCGGAATTCAGCATTCATCTTCTTACAGGAACCTGTAATCCTCTTTCAATGTGGATGAAACTTCTTTCAGCTGTTGGTACTTAATCAACCTTCGATTTAAACTAGGTCTGGTCGTGGCTTTCCACCTGCTTCTAGGGTATCTGAGGGTATGAGTGTAATATTTCGACTTAGGCCGCTAAATACCTATTTACCTATAACTGAAGAGGTACTCATGTGAGCTGAAAATCCTGAAAATGATTTTCAGTAATCATCATTTCCGATCATAAAAACTAGCAGACGTTGTGGTCTTATCAGCATTTTCAGCTGAAAATTTTAAAAACCTTTCTGAAATATGTATTTTTTCCCCAGATTTCAGCATTCTTCTTCTTAGTGACACCTGTAATCCTCTTTCAATGTTGATGAAACTTCTTTCAGCTGTTGGTACTTAACCAGCCTTTGATTTAAACTAGGTCTGGTCGTGGCTTTCCAACTACTTCTAGGGGATCCATGAGGGTTTCCATCTAAAATATCAATAAACTTTTATTAAATGTGTATTTTTTTTCCCGGAATTCATCATTCATCATCTTACAGGAACCTGTAATCCTCTTTCAATGTTGATGAAACTTCTTTCAGCTGTTGGTACTTAATCAATCTTCGATTTAAACTAGGTCTGGTCGTGGCTTTCCACCTGCTTCTAGGGTATCTGAGGGTATGAGTGTAATATTTCGACTTAGGCCGCTAAATACCTATTTACCTATAACTGAAGAGGTACTCATGTGAGCTGAAAATCCTGAAAATGGTTTTCAGTGATCATCATTGCCGATCATATAAACCAGCAGACGTATTGGTTTTATCTGCATTTTCAGCTGAAAATTTTAAAAAACTGTGTGAAATATGTATTTTTTCCCCAGAATTCAGCATTCTTCCACTTACTGACACCTGTAATCCTCTTTCAATGTTGATGAAACTTCTTTCAGATGTTTGTACATAACCATCCTTCGATTGAGACCAGGTCTGGTCGTGGCTTTCCACCTGCTTCTAGGGTATCTGAGGGTATGAGTGTAATATTTCGACTTAGGCCGCTAAATACCTATTTACCTATAACTGAAGAGGTACTCATGTGAGCTGAAATTCCTGAAAACGGTTTTCAGCAATCATCAGTGCCGATCATAAAAACTAGCAGACGTTGTGGTCTTATCAGCATTTTCAGCTGAAAATTTTAAAAAACTTTCTGAAATATGTATTTTTTCCCCAGATTTCAGCATTCTTCTTCTTACTGACACCTGTAATCCTCTTTCAATGTTGATGAAACTTCTTTCAGCTGTTGGTACTTAACCAGCCTTTGATTTAAACTAGGTCTGGTCGTGGCTTTCCAACTACTTCTAGGGGATCCATGAGGGTTTCCATCTAAAATGTCTATAAACTTTATTAAATGTGTATTTTTTTTCCCGGAATTCAGCATTCATCTTCTTACAGGAACCTGTAATCCTCTTTCAATGTTAATGAAACTTCTTTCAGCTGTTGGTTATTAACCAACCTTCGATTTAAACTAGGTCTAGTCGTGGCTTTCCACCTGCTTCTAGGGGATTCATGAGGATTTCCACCTAAAATCTCAATAAACTTTGTGAAATATGTATTTTTTCCCCAGAATTCAGCATTCTTCCACTTACTGACACCTGTAATCCTCTTTCAATGTTGATGAAACTTCTTTCAGCTGTTGGTACTTAACCAGCCTTTGATTTAAACTAGGTCTGGTTGTGGCTTTCCAACTACTTCTAGGGGATCCATGAGGGTTTCCATCTAAAATGTCAATAAACTTTATTAAATGTGTATTTTTTTTCCCGGAATTCAGCATTCATCTTCTTACAGGAACCTGTAATCCTCTTTCAATGTTGATGAAACTTCTTTCAGCTGTTGGTTGTTAACCAACCTTCGATTTAAACTAGGTCTAGTCGTGGCTTTCCACCTGCTTCTAGGGGATTCATGAGGATTTCCACCTAAAATCTCAATAAACTTTGGGAAATGTCTAATTTTTCCCCAGAATTCAGCATTCTTCTTCTTACAGGCACCTGTAATCCTCTTTCAATGTTAATGAAACTTCTTTCAGCTGTTGGTACATAACCAACCTTCGATTTAAACTTGGTCTGGTCGTGGCTTTCCACCTGCTTCTTGGGTATCTGAGGGTATGAGTGTAATATTTCGACTTAGGCTGCTAAATACCTATTTACTTATAACTGGAAAGGTACTCATGTGAGCTGAAAATCCTGAAAATGGTTTTTAGCAATTATCAGTGCCGATCATATTAACCAGCAGACGTTGTGGTTTTGTGCGCGTTTTCAGCTGAAAATTTTAAAAAACTTTGTGAAATATGTATTTTTTCCCCAGAATTCAGCATTCTTCCTCTTACTGACACCTGTAATCCTCTTTCAATGTTGATGAAACTTCTTTCAGCTGTTGGTACTTAACCAACCTTCGATTTAAACTAGGTCTGGTCGTGGCTTTCCACCTGCTTCTAGGGTATCTGAGGGTATGAGTGTATTATTTTGACTTGGGCCGCTAAATACCTATTTACCTATAACTGAAGAGGTACTCATGTGAGCTGAAAATCCTGAAAATAGTTTTCAGTAATCATCATTGCCGATCATATAAACCAGCAGACATATTGTTCTTATCAGCATTTTCGGCTGAAATTTTTAAAAAACTTTGTGAAATATGTATTTTTTCCCCAGATTTCAGCATTCTTCTTCTTACTGACACCTGTAATTCTCTTTCAATGTTGATGAAACTTCTTTCAGGTGGTGTTACTTAACCAGCCTTCGATTTAAACTAGGTGTGGTCGTGGCTTTTCGACTCCTTCGTGGTTGAAACGTCATCCACTTATGGAGAATAGATTTTTTAAAAATTATTTTGCTTTTTATTTTGCGGTTTGGTCATTCGATGTTTTAAATTTTAATTATTTAATACATTTGTATTTATTAGTAATATGAAATTAGCCTTAATTTTGAATAATATGTGTGGTACAAATCGTAACCTTCTTAATTTGGTCGCCTACACTTAGGCTGCTAACTTTAGGCTGCCAACTTCACACTGGTGTCATTGCTTTGTTAGTAATTCTTCTTTGAAAATAATTATTTTGTATCGCTATAACTTTGATCAGAGTGACTTGATATGGGCTTCCATATTGTAAAGTCTGTTTTGTAATCTCAAATACTAAATTGACAGATACTGAACGGTTCAACAACAGTCGAATGTCCCGCCAAAAGAACGCGGGACAATCTACTGTTGATAATCTGTATGTTTACTTAACTAGTATCTGAGATTAAAAAACAGACCTTAGTACTTATATTAGAATACCTTTCTAATGTCATATATTATGTCACGTCGCTATTGGTATCAAGGACCATTCTGTCTGTTTCTTCTTTCAATAGAAATGGTGTCGGCATTTTGTAGGTGGAACTTGTTCATTGCTCTCCAGTTTAAATTATCAATGTTATTTTTATTCATACAGATGTCGTCTAAAGTGACAGAGAGTCTGTTGTCGGAAGTGACTACGAATACGAAGGAGAATGAGAAAGTAGGAGAGAATGAAAACCGCGACCAACAGAGCGACAGCGACACTAGCGACCACGAGAATGACTGCGGATGGACGGAAATACTTTATGGCGCAGGTCGGTACACTACTTAACCCTTCGGATCTCTGTATAGTGCCACAAACTTATCTGTTCCGGTGACAGCTCACGTAAATGTGTAATATTTCTTCATTTTATAAGATTTTAAGTTTGCCAGTAAAGGTAATTCGCTCTTGTGGTTTCAATAAACCCATCTAATCTACTCGTATATCAATATATAATTCATTAGTAAATAATGAGATATAGATCAATTTAGTTCGCTCTCACCGGAACAGATAAGTTTGTCGCACTGTAAGTAGTAGATTAGAAAAAAAGGCATAACTGCCTAGCATCTTTTGTGTGACAGTAGCAATCGTATACCTTTGCAAAGCTACTGTCCTTTGGGTGCTACAAAATTGCCCCCTGACAGTTCAAATTTAATTTATGACCTTTTTATCTATTGTAGTTAGAATGTAACCAAGTATTGGCCTTATACTTATTACCGATATACATTTAAAATCCTCTGTATAGAGATGGAATGTTAGTCTCAAAACGAAGCGCCTGATTAAAAGTAGAGCGGCAAACAAGTCGCTACACATAACAGCTATCACTGTAATAGCAACAAGTAATATTTGGCTTGTATATGTCGCAGCCGGATCGTATAACCCGCCGTATTACATGACGGCTAGCCGCATTACAAGACAGGGCCGCTTTGTAATGCGGCGGATCAACGTTTAGCCGTATTGAATACGGCTGAATGAAAATGCGCCGGATTGTATTCGATATCATACGTCATTCAATACGGCTGGCCGTTATGTAATACGGCGAGAGATTAGCCGCCGCTTTGAAATATTTTAGTTTTAATTTTTAACACTTGTGGCGCTGCTTGACATAACAACAATAATGGCGTTGGATACAGATATTTGATGATGATTGAAACGAAGAAATCGTGTTAAATATGCTAGTAAACAGTACTTCAAGAACAATTTTCACGTGAAATTAAATAATTTATATTCCGATCAATGCGGTACAGTGAAAAACGTACAAAAGTTATAACGCACATCAAACAGCTAAAGTGACCATGGATTCTGCTGATCGGCGGATTTCCAGATAATATTACTGGGTCAAAAAATATAAATGTGGCCGGCAAAGGTTATTTGATATTGAAGAGACTGCGACGAGGCAAACGTAGTGTAAGAGCCCTCAGGCTAGTTGGGGTGACGACTTGCGAAAGGTGGCTGGTTATGATTGGATGTGGAAAGCTATAGATTGCATCCAGTGGCGTGCTTTGGGAGAGGCCTACGTCCAGAAGTGATGTTGATGATGAAGAATACATTTTGTCGACTGTTCTAAGGTACCATAGAAAGGCTCTATTTACATTAAATGTTTTGTCAAGAAGGAAAAGACAAAATGTATGGCTGGTGCCTCACACGCGCACAGCTTTTGCTAGGCGTGCACCATGCATCCGAGGACCATTCGTCTATAGTATCGCAGATAAAAAACTAAAAATTTTGACTTGCACCAGATACACTTGCAAGAAAAAACTGAAAGGGTGGTTATTGGGACTTGATTATTTTCAAACTGAACGAATTCTTGTTCCTCTAAAGTGAATCTTTCAATTCATTATTTCCACGCACAGTAATAAACATACCCTCAAACTCAAACTTACATTACATATGGGTCAAAATCAGAGAGGTGAGCATTTTAGGTTTTCAAATATCTGAGAAATTAAGTTTTATTTTGAAGAAAACTAACAAGTGGAGTCTGTTGTGGCATTTGTCATGAACATAGCCTGTGATGAGGCACGCACAAAATTGAATATTTTAGAAATTATACCTGTTAATAAGAATAATGACAGGGTCAAGAGTCATTTCGGGAACACTTTTAATTATTTTTTAAATAATAATATAACGAACACGTTTAAGAATCCCCTTCAAGAAGTTGTAATTAACCTTTTCCTAAATCAGAAAATATTATTATTTTGATTTTTTTCATAATGAAAACACTTATTTTTCAAATTACTCTCCATAAATTTCCAATTTGGGCAAATTTCGTTCCTTAATTTCAATTTATTGTATACATTTTTGCACTACGTTATATATTAATAATATAAATACAAAGGTTTCAAGGTAATTTAATGCTGTATATGCAAGATTTAATTATAGCATTACATAATAGTGACTTATTTGCCGTTTTTGTGATGTTCCCGAAAATGATGGGAGTGTTCCCAAAATGACAACGAAGTTCCCTAAATGACGTTGACCTTCCCTAAATGAACGCAAAGCTAGATTTTTGGTACATTTGGTGTATGAAAATAATATAATCATCATCATCATCATCTCAGCCATAGGACGTGCACTGCTGAACATAGGCCTCCCCTAATGATTTCCACCTTGTCCGATCGGAGGCGGCCCGCATCCAGTGCTTCCCCGCGGACTTGACTATATCGACCGTTCATAGCGCGGGGGGCCGCCCAACGCTGCGCTTGCCGGTACGTGGTCTCCACTCGAGGACTCTTCTGCTCCACCGACCATCAGTCCTTCGAGCAACGTGTCCGGCCCACTGCCATTTCAGCTTACTGACTCGATAAGCTATGTCGGTTACCTTGGTTCTTCTACGGATTTCTTCATTTCTGATTCGATCACGTAGAGACACGCCGAGCATAGCCCTTTCCATAGCTCGCTGAGTGACTCCGAGCCTATTCAAGAGGCCTAAAGTTAGAGACCACGTCTCGGCACCGTAGGTCATCACTGGCAACACGCACTGTTCGAAGACTTTCGTCTTAAGGCACTGGGGAATTTTGGACGTGAAGACGCTTCGTAACTTCCCAAACGCTGCCCAGCCAAGTTGGATTCGCCGAGTGACCTCTTTCCCGAAGTTGGATCTTCCTAGTTGGAATGTTTGTCCAAGGTAGACGTAATTTTCCACCACTTCAAGAATCGAGTTCCCTATAGATATTGAGGTGGGCGCTACCTGAGAATTGGCCATGACTTTCAACTTGTCCATATTCATCTTGAGGCCTACCTGTTGGGAAACCCGATTGAGGTCAGCATTTTGCTTAGGTCTTCCAACGATTCTGCCATAACCACGATATGGTCGGCAAACCGAAGGTGAGAGATGTATTCGCCGTTGATTGCCGAGTTCTTCCCAGTCTAGGAGCTTGAAGACATCTTCCATCGCATTAGTGAAGAGCTTCGGAGATACTTATAACATCTCCTTGTCTCACACCTCTCTGCAATGGAATTGCTTCCGTAGTCTGGTCCTGTACTCAAACTGACATGGTGGCGTTTCTATACAATCACTTTAACACTTTGATATACCCGTAGTCAATGTGACACCGTTGTAAGGCCTTGTTGTCTCGATCGAATCAAAGGCCTTCTGATAGTCCACAAACGCTAAGGTTTTATTCTATTCTCTGTGGGGGTGCAAGTACCTGCACCTGGCTCTCTCGAGTGGAACCTTTGCGCATATATTCTAAGTTGTACCTTTTTTGATGTCTAAGAGTTTAGGTATAATATAATTTCACAGTGTAATTGTTATTAAACATCTTTGTATATATACAGTTTAGTACGTTTGATTAGGCGTAGATAATATGTTAATGTACCTACTTTAGTTTGCTACTTTGTATTAGCGTAAATATTATTAACTTATTTCTATCAGTGGAAACTAGTAAAAGGCCTTTTACTGCTCATTCTATTGTTATACCTTTAAATTGTGCTGTAAGTTTTCCTAAAATAAAATAAATAAATAAATAAATAAATATCCCCAAGGTCTAAACTGCCTTCCTAAGCCTGTACCATTTCCCACCACGCTGGTCCACTGCGGGCTGGTGGATTTAGCACATCTAGATATGCAGGTTTCTTCACGATGTCTTCCTTCTTCCTTCAGAGCGATGGTATACATAGTACTTAAGTTAAAATAACTCATTGGTATATATCAGTGCCGAGATTTGAACCCGCATCTCTTGCGTGAGAAGCGGGCGCTTACCCGACTGAGCTACCAACGCTAAGGTTTATTCGGACGCCTTTTTTGACTTCCTTTTCTCTTCATTTTCATCGTTCTTCATCTTACTCGTACTAAATGGATACCCAAAACCAAAATTTTGCATGTTTATGGTTTTATAAGCATTAAAGCATAATTTTGCCCAAAAAAATTGCATTTCAGGTACGTAGGCGTCATTTCGGGAACATCTGTCATATACCAGAACGTTCCCGAAATGACCGTTCCCGAAATGATTATTCGTTAAATATTTTCATGCCTCGCTTGACGCCGCCATGTTAAATATTAGTTTTAGAGATTATGAACAAGTGAGCAACAATATTTATAAGAATTTTGCTAAAAGTACGCAATTTTTCGAAAAACTACTTACTAAAGAGCGTTCCCGTAGTGACAGGGAATTAAAGTACGCTTCACACATTTGAAATTAAAAGGTACTTACCAACAAAATCTAATATTTTTTTTCGAAAACACAACACACGCCTTTTGCTTTGAATGGTGAACTTTACACTGCTGTTCGCTAACGCCACCTGGCGTGTGTTGTTTTATTTACATCGACCGATATCCACCACGTTCACGGAATGATTTGATAAACGACGGACAGCATTTGAATAGCCAAAATATGAAGAAGTTTTACTTGTAATAATGTAATTTATACGTATATTCTTAATTTAAGTATACTAAAAGCTAATATTAAAATATGACAGTTTTAAGGGGTAATTAAAAAAAAAATACTTGTCTGAACTATGAAACATGGTATAAGGACGCATTTCCGGAATGACGATTTAGACCTTTTTTGTTTAAAATCAAATAAAACTTACCATAGCGAAATAAATATGCTGAGTGCGCTGTAATTATATGCACAGAACCTTTATTTTGAAATAAGTATTTTAGTAATATCATGTAATAAAATGAGGAAAAACTTTATCGGAAGCATAATGCTCACCTCTCTGATTTTGACCCATATACTTTACATGCACTCTCTCTCTCTCTCTCTCTCTCTCTCTCAGCCTTCCGTAGTCCACTGTTGGACATAGGCCTCTCCTAACGATCGCCACCCCAAACGGTCACCTGCCATCTGCATCCAGCGGCTTCCCGCTACCTTCCGCAGATCATCAGACCAACGGGTTGGGGGGCGACCGACACGCCGTTTGCCGACACGGGGTCTCCACTCCAGAACCTTTCTACTCCAGCGGTCGTCCGCTCTGCGGGCTACGTGGCCAGCCCATTGCCACTTCACCCAAGTAACATTTCATTCGAGCTTAGGTTGTAAGAAATGCCTTTAGGTTTTATAAGGGTTGTGAAAAGGTTAATGCTTTGCTATCTGGTCATATTGAGTACTTGAGAATGATTACTAAGTCCTAAAACTAATTGTTTATTAATACAACCTTGTAGCTGCTGATAAGAGTTTATATTAACGTTATTTTAACATGTATTTCAGGAGTATATAGTTCTAGGATCTTATAGTTGTCGTAGACTCCTGATTTACTTCTAGAAAAGCTAGCATTAATGCTAAAGTGAGAGCTTAAGGTTAAATTTTTAACCTTGATGCAACCATAAAGTTATGGAATATTTAAATTACTTATAAGTATTTTTTAAAACCTATCTTAAACCTTTAGGTTGATAAGAGTTGTCTAGGCAAACAAATTAGGACTACTTGGTGAAAAACAAAAGCATTAAGCACTGGCTATGAGCTAAAGGCATGATTTAAGTCCTACAAGAATATTTTAAAGCTTTAGAGGCATCCTCAAAATATGTTTAATGCTTTTTAGTAATTTCCTAACGGCCGCCATATTTTTTCACTGAAATAAAAAAAAAAACCTTTCAAAAAGCTACATTTTAATTAATAAGGGAAAATTCAGTAGCGTTTCCTATACTATTCCAAATATATGTTTTTTTATATAGACAGTACTTTTATTTCTAATATAAATTTACACCAAACATAAAATTTTATCTATTTTTTTAAATTAAAATACCTTCAAATTTATCATTTACAAAAGGCCCGTCACGTATACAGAACTATTATCCGAAAGTATCACAATAAAGTGCTAGTCGCACAAGGTTTTCATTTTTCCTGACTTCAGCCTAACTACTTACTATATTTTGTATTAATACAACACTTACAAGTTAGCCATTTTGAGTCTTGGAAAGTGTCAGGTAATGGCGCCATTTATTATAATTATTATAAAATCTTACACAGAAACATTTTAAGACCCGAGAGTCCTGGGAAGGCATTACAAATATCCATCAAATATGTTTCAAGTTATAGAAGAGTTACATCCAGAACTAATTTAGAACTTAAAAGCTGTCTTCCAAGGTTATGTTAACGTTAAATTAAGGTTGTGAAGGTTTTATTTAGGTTCTGTGTAAGTTGTTCAAAAGGTTCTGGGTTTGAGCTATAGGTTTTGCTGTAGCTCTCAGAAAGGTTCTAAAACGTGGGCCCTTTTTGCACTCAGGAGGTTAATATAAGGTTAATATAAGGTTATCGAGCCTTCTAAGTCTCACGAGTTGATTTCCATACAAAGGTTCTAGAACCTTTTCAAAACCTTTTTAAAACCAAAAATGTTACTTGGGCAGCGTGCTAATCCTTTTGGCTATGTCGGTAACTTTAGTTCTCCTGCGGATTTCTTCATTACGAATCCTATCTCGCAGGGACACGCCTAACATAGCCCTTTCCATAGCACGCTGAGCAACTCTGAGCTTGTGGATAAGCCCTTTGGTGAAGCACCACGTCTCGGCTCCGTAAGTCATCACTGGCAACACGCACGGTCTAGACGACTTTACATGCACTAACATATTCAAACTCTTCTCACATACTCACACTTACGCACTCTCTCTAACTCGCACACACACATACACACACACACGTACATACATACACACACACATACACATACACATACACATACACATACACATACACACACACATACACATACACATACACATACACATACACATACACATACACATACACATACACATACACATACAAATACACATACACATACACATACACATACACATACACATACACATACACATACACATACACATACACATACACATACACATACACATACACATACACATACACATACACATACACATACACATACACATACACATACACATACACATACACATACACATACACATACACATACACATACACATACACATACACATACACATACACATACACATACACATACACATACACATACACATACACATACACATACACATACACATACACATACACATACACATACACATACACATACACATACACATACACATACACATACACATACACATACACATACACATACACATACACATACACATACACATACACATACACATACACATACACATACACATACACATACACATACACATACACATACACATACACATACACATACACATACACATACACATACACATACACATACACATACACATACACATACACATACACATACACATACACATACACATACACATACACATACACATACACATACACATATACATACACATACACATACACACACACACTTACACACAAACCCATACACAAACATCATCAAATAATAACTATAAATTAAGATGATAAGATACAAAAACTATGTACAATTCTAAGTTACCTACATTATTATTGCTTATTTATATCTTTGATAAGTCTCACTTATACCTTATAATTAACTATTACAATGTATCAAGAACGAAAGAGACTGGCCCCCCCAACACAGGGTATCCTAGTGGGGGAGCTAGGGATCTTAGTTTTAGTAACTTGTACTTTTTTGAATCTAATAAAAAAAAAAAGAAATTTAAGAATAATAATTCCGAAGATCCTACAATCCGAGTAGTGCCCATGAACAGTATCTTGATACTTTAATGGAATTCCATATGATAGATTTACTCTATTATGATTACAAAAATCCTTCACCAGTAATGTCATGCTTAGTATGGACATGGTCACCCTACAATTCAGTAGTAGTACGATGCGGCTAAACGTGGGCCGCCGTATTGAAGAACGTATTGAAATGACAATGCGGCTAAACGTTGATACGCCGCATTACAAAGCGGCCCTGTGTTGTAATGCGGCCAGCCTACCTATCTAAAAAAAACAATCCCGAAAATCAAAAACCCTTTTTTATATCCACCCTCTATAGGGCCACAGAGTTTTAATGTCACTAGCTTTTACTACATTTTCCCACGAGCTTCGCTTTGCCTTACAAGGCTATCTATAAATTAATCCTGGTTGTAAGAGTCTGGACTCTGGACTGGAACTCGAACTGGCCCTGGGGCCAACGCCAATGAAGGAGTAACAACAAATCCATCCACACTTTTTTTTACAAGTATGATGTCTAAAGTATTTCATTATAAGTACATAATATACCTATTATACTTACATATTCGCAGGAGACGCGGTATTCGGCAGCGTGGTGGTGGCGCCGTGCGTGGTGGGCGTGTGGCGCGGCGCGTGGGGGCTCATGGACCGCAGCCCCCGCGCCTTCCCCTTCGCGCAGAGCTTCCTCGTCGGCATCGTCATACACGTGTGCTTCGCTTTAGGCAGGTCGGTCTGGGAGGGATACTTAGTACTGTAACTGCCAGTTTCAATACTCTATCAATCGATAGGCACAAAGTCGTATGATAGTAAGCCCCATGCACGGAGCCACCACTATACTGCCGAACACTGCTCAAAGTTGACAGTTAGCCCCTTCTCCCACTACGCGAATCTCAAGCGACACGACTGGAACGCAATCTTTGGTCGCATATATTTGACCGTTTTGACCGTTGAAGACCCGATTTTATAGGCGATCATGGGTTGCGTGTTGCGTCGCAGTTGCGCGTCGCTTAAGATTCGCGTAGTAGGAGAAGGGGCTAACTGTCACCTGTGACCAGTATTCGGCAGCGTGGTGGTGGCGCCGTGCGTGGTGGGCGTGTGGCGCGGCGCGTGGGGGCTCATGGACCGCAGCCCCCGCGCCTTCCCCTTCGCGCAGAGCTTCCTCGTCGGCATCGTCATACACGTGTGCTTCGCTCTGGGCAGGTGGGTCTGGGAGTGATACTTAGTATTGTAACTGCCAGTTTCAATACTCTATCTATCGATAGGTACAAAGTCGTATGATACTGTAAACCCAACGCACGGCGCCACCACCACGCTGCCGAACACTGGTCACAGGTGACAGTTATCCCTTCTCCCACTACGCGAATCTCGGCTCA
This sequence comes from Plutella xylostella, assembly GCF_932276165.1. NCBI lineage: Eukaryota > Metazoa > Arthropoda > Insecta > Lepidoptera > Plutellidae > Plutella > Plutella xylostella. Next base: position 7,191,476 of record NC_063992.1, on the reverse strand, counting down.
TGGACCGCAGCCCGCGCGCCTTCCCCTTCGCGCAGAGCTTCCTCGTGGGCATCGTCGTACACGTGTGCTTCGCTCTGGGCAGGTGGGTCTGGGATGCTACAGAAATTCTAACGTGGCAGACTATAAAGTCTGTTATTTAATCACAGATACAAATTCTGAACGGTTCATCAACAGTCAATTGTCCCGCCGATAAAAAAAACAGATTTTAGGTAATGTCAGAGATGGTATGATATTCACTTTGGCAATAATTATGCAAGGCAGCCTGTCAGCTCCCGAAAGCTCGATATCGCGTCGCGCGAGACATAGGTACCTACTTAATAATACCTAAGTAAATTAGGGGTTACCAATAGTGCCTCAATGCTATGATTTGAGGATCTAGAAATAAATTGGAAATGAAAATGCCATTTACATTATATGGAAATAAATAAACGTAAGGATAATACCGTTGATTGGAAAGGCAGAATGATAAGCGTAACGAAGCTATACAAGGGGATGTTAATAATAAATAAGTACTATAATAGGGCGTTTTACTGCCTTTACCAGCGGGGGCCGATCCGGGAATAAAACCAGCTAAATGTAGACGGTAATAGAAAAAAAGAAAGTTGTGATTTTACAACTTTTGTGTTTTTGTACCAATCGAAATAAAAGGAATGCCATGTCTATCTATTCTGAAAAACTGAATAGTATATGTATTTGGCAACTAGATTGTATTTATTTATAACTGTTGGATAATTACTTATTTATTTTTAAATTTTGTTTCTACCTACGCACTAATCTTAGCTGGAACAAGCTCTTAATTGCTATTAACAGTGCTAATGACTTTAACTGTTATATTAATCATTACATATATTACCCAACTAGACGACTATACTGGTTTAATGATGTTGAGAAAAAATAAACCTAGCCTAAACGTTAAAAGACTGCCAAGACAGACCTGTAATAAAATTAATTTACTTCAGACTACAGTAAGTAACTACCTACTGCCTAAGTACTCTCAATATATACATATAGAGTATTAACCACAAACAGTCCAACAGATAATAGAGAAAAACTCTTATATTAGAAAACAATTTAAATCGTCATCATCATCACAACCCATCATGTCCCTACAGCTGGTGCACGGGTCTCCTTCCAACGAAGAAAGGGTTTTTAGGGGCACAATTTAAATACTTACATGTATAATTATTATACGAAGTTTTCCGGTCCAGAATGCACCTTCCATGCACCCTTAGTTAAAGATCTTTCCCTGATCTCCCCCAGGCCGTACCTGCTAGCCAGCTCTGTGAGCGCGTGGCGGCGGTCGGGCGGCAAAAAAAATACTTCAGACTACAGTAACTAAACTATAGAGTAGTAACTGTTAAACAGTCCATAAGATCAGCAGAGAGGAAAACTCTTATTTATTAGAAAATTTAAGTTTTCCGGTCCGGAATGTACCCTTCGCTTACCTTTTGCTGATACTGATCCTTTTTCTCCCCAGGCCATACCTCCTAGCGCGATCTGTCGGCGCATGGCGGCACGACAGCGGCGCAGGGCGCTGGCTGCGGGAGCGGCTGCTGTCCCGGGTCTACCACTACGTGTTCACGCTGGGCTGCATCCTGCACTGGCGCGGGGGGTGGGGGCTGTTTGACATGCTCGTGGTGACTGCTCTGCCGGATGCGACTGATGTGCACAGGTTAGTAGCTTGATAGTTGCGGTGGTACTCTGTAATTGTATAATTAAAACCTTGTATACTTTATTTATTAAAACCTTATAGAAGTAGTTATATACAGGGTGGCCCAAAGAGTGACGTCCAAAGGAAAATGTTTGATTCCTTAGGTCAAGGGGTAGCCAAATCACCCCCATGTATGTTCAGCAATTTTTAGTAGTTTAGGAGTTATGATTTTTTTAACTAATTTTCTACGAAAATCGACCTCAGTGGATCAATTATGTTTTATTATTTTTTTGGATAACTTATTTAAATATTTTTTTATTTTTGTGTCATTCTCTTAAGTTGTTCTTTTAACCATAAAAGTTTCAGCTTCCTAGCTGTAATGTAAGTTAGTTATTTTTATATCGAAAGTTCAAATTATATCATCGAGCTAGACTGCTCTGAATTTTCAACTTGAAATTAAAAATTGAAATAGTTATTCTCATGGTCCCTTATTAATTTTAAAAACTCCGCAAGGTTCCAAAATTACATAAAAATAAAAATAAACTATTGCTTAATGGGGTATTATTTCCAGAAAACAGCCTTCAAAGGTACGTGGGTGGAAAATACCTAATTAGTAAATTGTTTCAGAAAGTTTAAAGATTCCTGTTAGGTCATTACTAAGGACTAATTAAGTTAGAAAATGTATCAAATTAAAGGGAAAATAAAATTATTTACTATTTTTTTTTTATTTTAGTTGCATGTTTGAATGAAAATTCTTAGTATAATGTTTTAGTGTGAGTTGTAAGATTAATGCGATAATTGTATTATTAACACGTTCACGGACAATTGATGATTGGAAAATATTTTGATATGACACCTACAAATCCCATACATTTTATCGTTCCGCCTTGAAACGTATTGCCATATTGCACTATATTTTATTAACGTAATGTGACAGTTACGGCCATAGACGGTATCGTCTACAAGCGGTTCGCCACATCATGCAAATCCAATAACGCGTATAGTGACATCTACGGCTACAGGCGTTACCGCCAGATATTTTCTAGGTCCGAATCCTGTGCAAAAAGTTTTGTACGTTTTCCAGACCTCGGCTTATCAATTTTACATGCCATTTACAAAAAATAAAGCTGATATACTAAGAGTATACAAAGAGGGTACATCGACAAAAACACAATTATTCTCGTTTCTCATTACACTTATATACTCGCTTTTCTATGTTCTATTTAAATAATTCTAGTAATTAAATCTAATAGTTAGGTATCCTATATGCAAATTAGTATAATGTTTATCGATTTATAATTTATTTACCTCGTAATTTGCCACAAAAATTACCAACCCATCAAACGTTCTACCTAACTTGCGCGACGCGCGCGTCGTGACACTAAACTTCTGGAAGGTTATTTGTATTGGTAACGGTTACGGCTACAGGCGGTATGTCACTATAAACTTCACTTATGTGTGTGCAAAAGAACCCCCTATAACTTGTTTGTTACGACACCTAGAAACAAATGAATTAGCACAATACGTCACTAAACCATATATCCTCTATCAAGACTATGGAAATGAAACGGCTGTTGACGGTTCGTCCGTTCTAACCAATATAAGTTGGACGGCCAGGGGCGCATAGTCCTGTTGCAAGGACATTTAATTACGGCTCTCGACGGATTGTCCGTGAACGTGTTAACAATAAGTACATAGACTCAAATAATTATTTGACACATTTACTCATAATAAATTTTCAAAATGGCGACCTCCCAAATCAATACACAGCCTACATCTACGCAAGAAATTTTGTTTAAGTTGCCTAAACGCTTCTCTGTTTCCTCTAACGACATTTCCGGCCTCTCCAATTCGCTGTCTTAGCTGCTCCTCATTTACCGATTCTCGGGCGTAAGCTATGTCTTTGTAATAACCCCAAATAAAAAAATCAATCGGATTTAGGTCAGGCGATCGTGAAGGCCATCTGATTGGACCGTTTCGTCCGATCCACCTGTTGGGATACGTTTCATTTAAATGATTACGCACTTGTGCTGAGTAGTGGCATGGTGCACCGTCATTTTGGAAAACTATGTGTCTTCGAAAAGCGAGGTTGACTTCCTCCAATAATAAGGGAAGATCATTTTCGAGAAACAATTTGTACGTCTCTCCATTCAGCCTCGGCGGCAATTCGAACGGCCCGATCATTTCGTGGCTTTCTTTCAAGTCACGGATTATTATTATTACGAGTATGTGTTGAAGTAGTTTGTAAACTCAACTAATGGTTTTGTTTTCTATTGTCTATCGTAGATTATGTCAATAGAAAAGTCACTTTTTACTTTCGTGTAACCTCTGCTCTGCTACCGAAAACTAATTACAATAAATATTCATCACCTTTATCCATTGGTTTTACTACTAAAACCCAACAGTATGAACTACACGTTGGCCGAATATGCAGAAATGCATTATTTTTATGGAGTTGCTCAAGGCAACGGCCATGAAGCGGCAAGACTTTATCAGGAGCAACTTCAACGCCGTGGAGGACCGCAGCCTAATAGGTATCCCGACCATCGTGTTTTTATTAATACACACAACACTATGATGGCAGGCCGCATTCCTGGTCGAGAAGGCAGGCGTGAAGGTATCGCAATAGTTGATCCGGGCCGTCGAAACCTCGTATAAGACGTAGTAGCTAAGCACCCTTCGAATAGTACAAGAATAATGGCTCGGAATTTGAACATCCCCAGAACATCAATCCAAAGAATATTGAAAGTCGAAGGGTACCATGCGTATCACATACAACGGGTTCAAGCTCTATTGCCTGCTGATTACCAACAGAGAGTTGATTTTTGCCAGACTATGTTAAGGATGGAGAGAGACGACCCGGGATTTTTTGAAAAAGTTTTGTGGACTGACGAGTCGCGTTTTGAGCGCACAGGAATATTTAATATTCACAACACCCACCACTGGGCAGTAGAGAATCCCCACTTGACCAGAGATACTAGGTTCCAGCATCGCTTTAGCGTCAACATGTGGTCAGGCATACTGAACGGAGAAATGATCGGGCCGTTTGAATTGCCGCCGAGGCTGAATGGAGAGACGTACAAATTGTTTCTCGAAAATGATCTTCCCTTATTATTGGAGGAAGTCAACCTCAATTTTCGAAGACACATACTTTTCCAAAATGACGGTGCACCATGCCACTACGCAGCACAAGTGCGTAATCATTTAAATGAAACGTATCCCAACTGGTGGATCGGACGAAACGGTCCAATCAGATGGCCTTCACGATCGCCTGACCTAAATCCGATTGATTTTTTTATTTGGGGTTATTACAAAGACATAGCTTACGCCCGAGAATCGGTAAATGAGGAGCAGCTAAGACAGCGAATTGGAGAGGCCGGAAATGTCGTTAGAGGAAACAGAGAAGCGTTTAGGCAACTTAAACAAAATTTTTTGCGTAGATGTAGGCTGTGTATTGATTTGGGAGGTCGCCATTTTGAAAATTTATTATGAGTAAATGTGTCAAATAATTATTTGAGTCTATTTACTTATTGTTAATAATACAATTATCGCATTAATCTTACAACTCACACTAAAACATTTTACTAAGAATTTTCATTCAAACATGCAACTAAAATAAAAAAAAATAGTAAATAATTTTATTTTCCCTTTAATTTGATACATTTTCTAACTTAATTAGTCCTTAGTAATGACCTAACAGGAATCTTTAAACTTTCTGAAACAATTTACTAATTAGGTATTTTCCACCCACGTACCTTTGAAGGCTGTTTTCTGGAAATAATACCCCATTAAGCAATAGTTTATTTTTATTTTTATGTAATTTTGGAACCTTGCGGAGTTTTTAAAATTAATAAGGGACCATGAGAATAACTGTTTCAATTTTTAATTTCAAGTTGAAAATTCAGAGCAGTCTAGCTCGATGATATAATTTGAACTTTCGATATCGACGTCACTCTTTGGGCCACCCTGTATATGCATAAAATGTATAAATCACTACACTATTTTATGTTTACATACATAATGTACGTAATCTTATAGTTCTATGAGTATGATTTACAGCTACAAATCTGTAATTGTATACAGATTAGATAGTGGAGTCAATTTCTAAGAATTACTTTATTTGCTTGCGTTAATGGACAACATTTCAAAAAACTAAAGCTGCTATAAATCGAAAACCATTTAGAGATTTAGCTCTAAAGGTCACAAAAAAAATGTTTTTGTATTTTTTGGATGTATCATTTTTGAGAAAATCATAAAATAGTAAAAAGTGCTGATGACGTCATGCATCAGGTGCGATGCATTTTGAAGATCAAAGCCTATAGATTTAAAAACAAAGTAAATGTCACTTTCATTTTTGATTGACGTTGACGTTTTATCGAGACGTTGTTGTTTATTTGGGTCATTTTCATTAATTCTATTCTGACACTTTCTGACTATTTTTTTTATTTATTATTAAGAGATGACCTCTATATAATATGTCCCAGAGCATGCCACCGCCTACACAGCTGAAAAAATGCTTCTGATTATTTTTTTACATGATAAGTACCTACTTTCCATTATTAGAAATATCGAGGTCATTTGAAAATGACCCATTTGTTGGTTGGCATGTAAACAAAGTTTAAATGTCACTTGTCAGTGTCATTTATGTTTTTTTCGAGACTCAGGCAATAGACAAAAATAAAAATTGAGGCTAATATGTGACGTCACTTCCGGTTTTAAAATAATTAACTTTAAAGTTAAAAATAACATGCAAAAACTTATGTATATACAAAATAAAAAAATACGGGTCCACTATTTTTCTATAAACTTTCCGAATAACTAATAAAAATATAGGGTAAAGAAAATGAAATGTTGTCCATTACTCTCTTTTTTTTCTTCATAATATTTTGAGTTGAAATGTAACCAGTGTAAACTGATTTAGTTTATTTAATTAAGTAGGTACCTACCTACCTACTTACTTATAGGAATATACAATTTCAGACTGTAGCGCTACTTTGAAAAGACCTATGTCTATGTCCTATGTCTTTTATGCCACAGGTAGCCATTGTCCAGGCATTTTGAAACACGCCCTTAACCTACCCTCTTGTTTACAGGCCGGTGCTGATAGCCTTCCTGGTGACAGTTCTGCTGCTGGCAGCCGCGGCGCTGCGGGCCGCGAGGAACGTGCTGGCCGCGCCGTACTTCGTGGTCACCGACGGCAAGGAGGCCACCTACAGCTTCACCACGCGCTGGAGGAAGGAGGTACGTGTCTTGGCCTAGTGCGTGTCTTGGAGGGCAATGGTGATTGGATGTATGTCGTGTGGGTTGGGCTGGTGGTGAGGGCAACGGTTTTTGGGTCTCTAGCGGATCGTAAAGTTTTTATTTGAGTTTTTTTGTAAGGCTGCGTTTCCATTGACGCGGAGCTGGGCGGAGCGGTGCTTAGCGGTGCATGAATTGTCCAATCACTATGCTCGAAATCTCCGCTCTGCTTCAATGGAAACAGCACGAGCGGAGCGGGGCAGAGCTGAACGGTTATTCATATAAAATAAGCGAGGTGATGCGGAGCGGAGGACAGCGGGGCGGTGTGGAGCGGAGGACAGGGCGGTGCGTTGCGGAGGGTAGCTAGGTATATTTATATTAGTAATTAGTACTTGGGTCATTATTGTTAATGTGATGTAAAATAGAGCAGGAAATACATACATAGAATTAACATTTTTTATTTGCAGAACAGAACGAAACTCTCTCACTCTCGAAACTAAGGTAGCAAAGGTCGCGCAAAGTAATTAGAGCGCTAGCGCTGTTGTAGCTAGGTCGCAATTCGAACGTTTCCTATCAGGGAGACAAACTGAGCGCAAGATTGCGCAACTCCAAAGTTTGCTCTGTTCCGCTCCGCACCGCACCGCCCCGCTCCGCTCCTCTCCGCTCTGCTTCAGTGGAAACACTCACCACTTTTCACCGCTATTCTCCGCTCATCTCCGCACAGCTCCGCGTCAATGGAAACGCAGCCTAAACATGTTTGCGACAAGATCTCGAATGAATCCATTGTACAATCCACATAAATTAAGTAAGTAAACATAATTAACAATTGCATATCTATAGGTATATAGGTAGGTAGACGATAGTGTAAAAGTACCTAGGTATACCAAAATACAATACAATTATGATAAGAAAGCTGTTTGTTCAACTAACGTCATTTTGGTGAGTACGGCGCCGCTATAAAGAGCGGAGTGCAGCGAGCGTGGCGCTATTTGTGCGTCCCTCGGACAGCGATGTACTGGAGCCACCCCCGCAGCGGCTGGAGACTCTGCGCCAACAAAAACAAACGCTACATCAAGAAAAAGAAACCTTTCCTTAAGAGACCGGTCTAGTCGCCGGCATCTGTGGAACACACACTGTTCGAAGATCGAAGAATCTACGGAGCGGCTGTAACTTTCCACGCGAGTGTCTCGCGCGGCGCGGCGCGGCGGTGCGCCACTCGGGACGCGCGCTCGACGCGGGAACGCGCAATCATAATCCAATTATTAGTGGAGTTTGCTAGCATTAGCCTCGCGTATCGCATTCAGCCGCCGACGGCCGACATGCGCGGGAGTACAGCGGGCCTGGCCGACACGCTGGCGGGGGGCGGGCGCGCGCGCGCCGCCGCGCTGCAGCTGGCCGACGTGCTGTTTGCCAGCCTGGTGGTGGCGCCGGCCGTGGTGGCCTACTGGAAGAGCACGTGGACGCTGATGGACCTGTACGTGCTGCCGGAGCACGCGGTGTGGAGCGCGGGCGCGTGCGCGGCGGCGGGGCTGGCGGTGGAGGTGGCCACGTGCGCGGCGCAGGGCTGGCTGGCGCGGCGGCTGCGGCCGGAGCTGGGCGCGTGGTACTACGTGCTGTCGCGGGTGTACACGCTGGCGGCGGGCGCGGCGTGCGTGGGCGCGTGGCGCGGCGTGTGGAACCTGCTGAACGAGTGCACGGGGTCGAGCGCGCGCACGCTGTGGTCCACGACGTGCGCGGCGGCGCTGTCCCTGGCGGCGCTGCGCGCGCTGCGCAACATCTGCGCCGCGCCCTTCGCCGTCGCCATCGACTCGCCGCAGGACTACTTCGACGTGCCCACCATGTTCAGAACGGTAACTCTCTTTATTTGAATGCAAATACTTTCGCTCTATAAACATTAAGTTAGCTGTTAGGTATATCCGAAACACACACACGAGCATACTCAACAAGTCAACACAGCATAAACCATGATCATTCATAGAAGTTTGAAGAACAATGTGAACAAGTATAGTATGCACAATGCACATTATTTAAAATTCCAGTCAATAAGGTGCAAATATCTAGGTATCTTGAAGATAATAAGATTACGTTGCCTAGCAAGTACCTAAAGTCACGTCTTTCAATGTTTTTTGTTAGGCACATAATATGTAACCGTATAACATCGTCCCATCAGCTTGTTATGTAGTCTGTATAAGCTCTTCTCGTCATGCCTGCAACAACGGATAAATAGCTCGATAGACGCATACCAACCGATAGAACAAGCTGGCTTTAGAAGCGGTTTCTCGACAATAGACCACATACACGTAGTTGAACAGGTAATCGAGAAATACAAAGAGTTCAACCGACCATTATATCTAACTTTTGTCGACTACACCAAGGCTTTTGATACTATCTCACATAGCTCAATATGGACGGCTCTTGAAAAATGCGAAATAGAACATACTTACATAAACATCATAAAAGATTCATACTGCACCAGCGTGAGTAGAGTTAAGACGGAAACTACGGGCCCTGAAATCCCTATACAAAGAGGAGTGAAACAAGGAGATCCCATCTCCCCGAAACTTTTCATAACAGTGCTGGAAAAAATGATTTTCGAGAATCTAAGATGGAAGGATGAAGACGTGGGCATAAAAATTGGAAAAAGACGTCTCAGCCACCTCCGTTTTGCAGACGATATAGTTCTTCTATCAGAGAATCACGCAGAAATGGAATACATGACACATTCTCTACACCTAGCTAGTAAAGAAATAGGACTTGAAATGAATCTACAAAAAACAAAGATTATGACGAACTCTACCAGACGTCCTATTACGATTGAGGGCAATAATCTTGAATACGTGGAGTCCTACATATATCTAGGAAAACAAATTTCTTTTAGCGAGAAAAGCAACATTGAAGAAGTTAACAGGAGAATATCCAACACTTGGAACAGATACTGGTCGCTCGCTGAAATATTTAAAAGTCAAATGTCACTGCGACTGAAAAAGACAGTAATGGACTCGTGTATCCTCCCTTGCTTAACTTACGGAGCACAGACATGGGTATTTACTAAACAAGTGATGCAAGCCATTCGATCATGTCAAAGAGCCATGGAACGCAGCATGGTTGGAGTCAGAAAGATTCAAAAAATACCTAGCGCCAAAATCAGAAATCAAACCAAGGTAATAGACTTCCTAGAACATGCCTTAAGGCTAAAATGGAAATGGGCAGGACATATCTCAAGACTTACGGACAACAGATGGACAAAAGAAATAACACAATGGTGCGGTCCATGTGGTAAAAGGAAGCGAGGAAGACCTTACCAGCGCTGGGCTGATGACATCAGACAAGTGGCTGGAGACGCATGGATGACGACAGCGCTAGACAGAAGCGAATGGCATAATCTGGAAGAGGCCTTCACCCAGAAAGGGGTTCTCATCAGGCATAAATAAGTAGTAATTTTAATTAAAAACAAATTATAAATGTAAATATCGGATATGTAATTAATTAATATAATATAGTGATTTTAAATACCTTGAATGGAATACTGCATGCTTTAAATTAATTAATTAATACAATTTATAATTCAATTTATTTAAGAGTAAAATAATAAATTACAATAAGTACTTAAATCAATAATTTTTTAAATGTTTGTTAAATATCATTTTTTCTGCATGATAATAGCATAAGTTTCTTTTGGTGAGAAATACAAGGCTTTTTTTTTTTTTTTTTATTATAACATATAGCAAAAACCTCAGGAAAAAGTGTAAGTATGCACCATGCACCTCATGTTTCATTTACAAACTTTAGCTTTACATGTGTAATTAGAGGAAAATAAATTATCCTATAATTTCATGAGGTCAAGACACTAAAAGCTGAAATGAAAAGGTTTATAGGTTCAAAAGGGAAATTAAATGTTTACGTTTAGTACCGAGGAGCTAATTAAATAACAATGGGAGTTGCTCGGCCGCTTTCATGGGAGTGCTACGACGCGCTACGAATTTCGTAGAAAAGCCTACGATTCTCGTAGCACGCTCGTAGCACTTTTTAGGAAAATTCATATTTTTTTATTTTTTGTGTACTAAAATTCATAATAATTTAGGGCGGAGGAGTTAATTATTGAGTGATACTTAGCATTATACACAGATATACACTCGCGTACAGTGAAATAGCAACAAATTACTCCTAAACGGAAACCTTAACGACGCCGTCTGTGCAGCATTTAACAGCGCATCAGAATATTACCAAATAAAAACGAAAATATAGTGTGTTAATTTTTTTTAATAAATTGAACTGTTGTTTTTTTTACTGTGGAACTTTTTCATTGCTCGCGAGTCGCGAGTGAGTCGCGAATATTTCACTGCATGTTTTCTAACCATCGAATCGAATATCATTTCATAATAATAATGTAGTTATGTTGAATTTGTATAATGTAGGTAGCCTGATGACATGATGACATGATTTCAGGATAACAATAACGTAATAAATAAGGTGGCCTACTGGCAGAATAGATGAGTAGATGTCGACCGAAGTACCTAGGTATGAGGTATTAATCACATTAACCAATAATTAGGTACAATTTTTTGGTCTGCAATGGGCAGAATATTTTTATTAAGTTCGGTCATAGATTTTATATGTTAATATTATTTTATACCCTACAAAAAGTAGTCACTGCCTGTTCTACCATGTATTTATGGTGCACTGACGCTAATCCCTTTCCACTTTAGACAAACCCTAGAAAAGCTCTAGTATTTGTCACCGATATGTTAAGAAGAAGAAACAGGATGGTAGAAGACATACCTAGTTTATATCAATACAACATACCCTTGTTATGTATCGCCATCAAAAAAGTTATAACACTATACTCAAGTCTCCAAAAAGTGCCGTTTATAAATAGATGTAACGATGTAATACTTATACAAATGGTTTATTTTGTGGTAATTACGTGCTCTAACCATGCTCTAACCCTGTCGTTTAAAATCATTTAATGTCTTAAACGAAGCGTCCGTAGTCGAGCGGGCCTCAGTGATCGTAACTGATCGCTGAGGTCAAGCAACCACTGACACGGTCAGCCATTGGATGGGTGACCAATTTCAAGTGGTGCTTTTCTGGACGCTTCCGTGCTTCGGACGGCACGTTAAGGCTCAGCGCACACCAAGAGCAGAGCAGAGCAGAGCATATTGTGAAATCATTGAAAAATTAATCTTATCATAATTCCATACATTTCAAAATTGAATACACGTCCCAACTTGATGCTCGACCATGCTCGAGCTTTCTAGTAAATGTTCGAGTATGCGTTCTACATTTTGCTCGACCATGCGCGAGCATTTTGCAGTTCGGTGTGCGCTGACGCTAAGCCGTGGGTCCCGGTTGCTGCTTCGGTAGCAGTCGTTAAGCCTAGTCAGAGGCCTTCGGGCGGCTTGAAAACATCTGACAGTCGGGTTGCCCACTTACCCGACAACTCTCTCAGCACAAGCTTGCTTGTGTTGGGGTCCACCAACCCGCACTTGGCCAGCGTGGTGGACTAGGCCTAAACCCTTCCTTCATTGGAAGGAGACCCGTGCCCCAGCAGTGGGGACGTAATGGGTCGTGATGATGATGAATGTCTTAAACAGCGATTTTCTTTGTAACCTAAAGTGACGAACATCCCACAAAGTCTATGTAAGATGTACCTCGCCACTCGCCAGTATTAAGCAACCTTTATTTACCTCCAGTTTCTCACCAACCAAATATCACTCAACATCTTTTCTCCCCCTGTGGGGGAGAAAGCAATGTGAGCAGCCATTTTCTTACCTACAAAACATCACTCAATATTCTTTCCCCCCCACAGAGCAGCCGTGACCTGGCTCAATACGCGCTGGACTGCATCTTCTCGGTGGCGGTGGTGGGGTCGCTGGTGGTGTTCGTGTGGCGCGGCTCCTGGGCGCTGCTCGACATCTACCTGTTCCCGGACGACCTCGCCAAGTCCTACTGGACCTCGCTCGTGAGTCACGCTTTTGTTTTATTGCTAAGTTGTCCATAGCACACAGGCAGACGGACAAAGAGTATATACGCGCTTCCAACGCGCGTATAACTTAAACACGCTTTTTTTATTCACTTAAGGCTGATTTTACAGTCTGAGCAATATATTTGTTGATGTTACTTTCTAACACATACATTTAAACAGTATCAGAATTATTCAACAGATAACTTTTATCAGAGTATTGATCGTCGTACCTAAAGGACAAGTATGACTTTTTACACAGTACAATCAACTACTATTTTTACGCTGAAACTATTGGAGTTAACTGTTATCATAGACTAATGCTATTATGTAAGGACTTATTTTTTGTCGATCTTGCGAGGTAGGCGTTTATTTATGAAAATCTAATAACATTAGGATCGAACACTTTTATGTAACTAAAGTTAACCAATGAAAATTGTCTCCGTAAATTTTGTGGTATACGTAAAAAAATGTACATACCTAATTGATAAGCGGTTAACCTACGTACCTAATAGTGCGCTGTACCTACTGTTTTTTCGCACATTTGATGACGTGATGTGACTGAATCTCCTATGAGCTACACACAACCATACTCATAGCTCATACACTTGTATAAACCCGCGTATAAACAATCTTGATTAGATGATTAGATTCACAGAATCCCAAGTAAGAACATCAGCAAACACAAGCGACAACATATTAAACAGTATATTATGCATAGTGGAGGAGGTACTTGTAAGTACTCACTTCGTAATCTGCCCGTGACCGATAAATAGGCCAGTGCAGTCACAACAACCTACAACTTTGAAGTCGATAGACTTAGCAATAGTTCTTCGAGGTTTTTCTCTAACATTCTGTCTCGTAGCTGAATGCTTGCTGTTCGAAGTGAATTAAAGAGATGCGCGTTGTGATCCGCCATCGGCCCTGACGTTATTGAATAATTAGGGATGTACGTATGCTTATTCAAGCATTTGATGCGTACTGACTTGCTCTATCTATTTGCAATGAATACTTTTACCCACTTATGGCAAATTTGTAAGAGGAAACTAACGGTAACTAAGAGGTAACTTTTTTGGACCCTGGCCTCAGGCTCCTTTCTGTGTAACAGACTTGAGGAAACCTACCTAAGCATATAGATACGCCTACTAAATCAGCTAATCACTGCATTCCATACCCAAGTTGCGCTTTACTTCACGTTCACAGGTGTAAAACTGACCGTGAATAGCTGTATGACGAATCATGTTATCAAAAATCAAAATCAAAAAAAAATCAAAAATTGTTTATTGCTTCTACAAATTTTCTTACCAACTAGAAGTTGAAGCCTCCTTTTAGACATTAATAAACGTCTGTGCCAGGAGACTCCGCTCTTCCTATAAACATTAAACTTTAACAATTTTTGGAAGCATGCAAAAAAATAATAATAATAATAATTTAATTATAATTAAAATTTAAATTAAAGCGATTAGAGAATTAATAATCAATTTCATTTTCGAACATGTGTGAGTATGTGTGTGTGTGTGTGTGTGTGTGTGTGTGTGTGTGTGTGTGTGTGTGCTTGTGCGTGTGTGTGATGTGTGCGTGTGTTAGGTGAACTGAATATTAGAATTTATGTGTTTTATGATAAAAGATCCTCTATCTCTGTATAGTTGAGTTTATCTATCCACTCACTTACAGAGATTTTACATTCCCTGTATGTTTTGTCGACAATATCTAACTGTTTGTGAAATGTGTTATACAGTTGGGCAGCTATGTTATGTAATATCTAAACTGATAATTAGTTAGTTCATTGCATTACGTAGTTTATCAATAATCCCATCAGCTGTAGTGTGACCCATTTGAATATGTTTTTGCATATGGGTCATAGTTGCGTGTTTAGTATTGAGTCGGTGAACGATCAGACAATTGGCGCTTCCTCTATGTCCAGCCGCGGCGGCCGCTCCGGGCTAGATTACCAGCGAGGTGGAATTTTGACAGGACTCTTTGTAAGATGCTTTGTGAGTAATGGGTGTAAGAACCTTGTCCTGGCCTTTCAAGGTTCATTCCTAAATGGGCTCGTGTAGGAGTATAATGGGAGCTAGCGAGATGGAGCTCTTTGTCGTGCATGGAGGTATTTTGGTTACAATCGTCAAATCGTACATAAACGTGTCTGAGTAATCGTCACTGCTCGATTCGTTATTTTTCGATTTCAGTGTAGGAGAACAGTCTACGCTGCTCCCGTAGTTTTCATTTTAAATAGAACAAAACATAGTGAATTACAATCATAAATTCGATATGATAACCCTTTTTTTGTTTCGATAAAATTTTAATTTTGATCTGGATGAATTATGATGACTCGTGTATATATGATCTCTCAAACTAGATACTATCGAACTCGCTACGAAGTAATTTTACTACGTAGGAGTAAAAGTTTACATCCGTTTAATAGCAGCTACATTTATTGTATAGCTTAGGTATAAGCTAACTAATTAACGATCAAAGAATCTATGTATATACGATTATACACTTCTTAATCTTAGATACAGCAGTGCCACGTGACATTGAGCGGTCAATTACTAAACCCGACGCGGACGTCCAGGAATACCCGGCAGAGTGGGTAAATGCACCGGCCATTTACAGAATCAGCCCCTCAAGTAGCCTAAATTAACCCATAAATAGACAGAAGCTGATGACTTCTCCCGGCCCCACGCTTCGGGTAATTTATCGGTACATTTTTTTCGGAAAACATGACGAAACAACGTAATGTTAACAAAGATAGGTATCCTCCGACTCCGACGCAATTACTTAGACTTTTGCCTATAAAAAAACGTATGTCTATCTACGTTTCGTTTACCTACTCGTGTAAATTGTGGAGTAAACCTCACTTTCAGTTAATTACTTACCAAACACCTCGTCTATAATTACTGTTCATTGTAAAAGTCATCTTGATTGTAATTTTTTTCTAAACTGTTGATTAAACAAATAAAATCATAATTACGAAGTACTTAATAAAAACCTCAGTACTTTTACAATTTTTTTGTTTGCCAACAGAAGTAGTAGGTACTATATAAAGATGATTACAGGATTAGTATCCACGTGACTACACCAGTAACCTTAAGATAAGTACCTACCCGAAGTTTAAAACCCCCGACATTGATAAGAAAAGAGATCATAACTCATAAACTCATAACATTTGAACAGATAAATAGATTTTCATAAAACCTATGTAGATAAGGAAAATTCTCAGTGAATGAATTAACTGCAAAGAAATGGCTGAAACACCAAATATAAAAATTAAAAAAACGTAGTAAGAGCCGTAAAAGAGCCTTTCTAAAATTGATTAGATAAAAGTTATAAACAATCAAAGTAGACAATGAAGCATATCCCTAATGCGAGGGTAATTAATATAAACTAGATATTTACTTAGTTGCGTATAATTCCATTTTTAGTTCAACGACAAGCACGGATGTTTCCATCTTTCCATACTAGTACAAATATGCACTATAATTAGCTTGTTTGCTAATAATAACTTTAAGTCGCTGGAATTAAGGTTGGTTTTTCGTTTTATTGGAGTAATATAGCGGTTATAAATATTGTGAGATAAGGAAGTGTTGTTTGTGTGTCTCAGCTGGCGCCGCGCCGGCACTTCGACTGTTTGCGATACAACTGACAATATTAATTACCTGATTTCTGGTGTGAAAGAGAAATGGAAATATTTAATAAACAGTTTAGAAACAATAACAATGCCTCTTATAGGAAATTTAATTAAGATAAACTCTGGCGCTTGCTACGCTCGCCGCTACGAAAACGCTACGAGATTTTTTTCGTAGCGTAGTCGGAAGTTTCTGTGATTCGATTAAGTTCCCGTGTAATTTTGAATTGTGATGCTCTACTCTCATAGACCTTAGATGTAATTACAGTAATTAGTAAATTACATGTATACTTAAGCTTTTATAGGCTACGGTTTAGGCTAAGTTAAAATTGTGTGAAGGTAAATTTTATAGAATCACTCCGCACTCTATCATATTTTAACTTTTTCAAGACCGTATGACCACGGTATGACAGAGGATATTGTTACATGATGCGAATGACCCTATAGGTATAATGAGAAGGCTAGTAAAAAAAACTTCTAATGCTAAAGTATAATCTCTTCACCACCAGATCGCCGTCTACGTCCTAGTAGCAATCACCTTGGCTAGGTAGAAAAAGTCTAATAAGCAATTCTAAAGTATAATCTCTCCAACCACCAGATCGGCGGCTACGTGCTAGTAGCAATCACCTTCCTACTCCAAGCTCCGCTGCGCTGGGCGGCGGCGCGGCTGCACGGGGCGGCGCGGCTGCTGCTGGCGGACCTCTACCACCTGCTGTCCTTCCTCGCCACCGTCAACGTGTGGCGCAGCGTGTGGGGGCTGCTCGACCTCTATCTGTATCCTGGTATGTGTTTTAAGGTGTTGGTGATAGAAGCTATAGGTACCTAGTCGGCTAGAGACACCGTGGTGAAAGGGTCAGAAGATTAGGTGTCACTGAATACCCAGGGGAGGAATAGTTGATACGTCACTTCGGGAGGCTCCTTTTTTGGGCTTCTTTGCATAAATATATTACAAGATAATGTCTAGGGCACCCTGTAAACAGTCAGTGGCTAATACTTTAACCAAATTCAAATGCAAATGTTTTAATCAACGTAAAATTTTACAATCGCATATTTGTCGATAGTCATATTATTACTCTACCACCATTTCACAAAGGCTCCGTCATGAACACAACAGTGACAAATCCAAGCCCAGCTCTAGTATTTATTATCACCGACACGATATCAATAATATTATTTTGATTTAATTTCCCTCACTGGTTTTCAACTCAATGCCTTAAATTTTACCAGCTTCTGTATATGCATCATCGAATCTAACGAACCCTCTCTCATGACAGAGACCCCGCGGCTGAGCAACTGGCTGACGCACATCGGCAGCATGGGCCTGCTGATGGCGTTGAACTGCTCCAACTCGACCCTCGTGCGGGGAGTCTACATCGACGCGGAGGAGCCGGCGGGCGAGTGCGTGGTGTTCCCGTGCCACTACCTGCGCCTGTTCTTCCACAAGGAGCGCACCAAGAGACGACACAAGCGAGCCCTCGCCGCCGCCGCCGCCGCCGCCGCAAAACAACCCGAAGACGCCTCGCTCACCCCACTACAACTGCCCGTCATAGAGGAAAAAGTATAACATAAAATCTTGGCTGTGTTGTGAGCATTCCATTTTGTACGTTCAATGTTTTGCCGATATGATAGCTACCAGTGACGCCGGCAGGAGTCAGACTTTAGTGATAAGTTCGCTGTGAAGAATACAATTTTGAATGTAGATATTTAAGTAAATGGATAGTGTGCCTTTATTGATGATACGAGTAATGTATGTGTATGCGTAAGCATAAGTGATTTGTGCAAATACCTACCGTGATAGAACTGGAATGTATATTTTTGGAACTTATGATTTTCATACCGATTTGAATTCGTTCGTATAACAGTCATTCGCCTTGTGTCTTTATTAGAAATATTGCTGTAATAAACTGGTGATCTACTCGTATACGCATAAGTAAGCGAACGAACGCTTTACATTGTTTTGAACAAACGCACTTGCTTGTATATAGGTACGAGTGTATGATCAAAAATTGACTTGTGAAGTAATTTTTAATATTTATTCAGTATTCAGAAATGTATCTACCTATACATGATGATCTGATTATTTTACTTCCTTACTGTATCTGTATGTAGATACGACGACTCATTTATTTTGATTTAAGTTTTTACTTACAGTTTTGATTGTCAATTGTTAGGTCCCAAAAGGTTTTCTACATTTCAACACCCAAATGTTCATTTTTAACCTCTGTTAATATAATATGAATAATACTGCGGTATGTATAAATAACAGTGGGTATTAAATTACCCAAACCCCCGAAACTACATAGGAACTAAGAAAACAGTATTAAAAAGAAACTAAAATGAGACCACTTATTTTTAAATATTAAGGATAAGTATACCAATAAAAGTAGTAGTTTTAAGAAAAGATTTATAAATATATATATCTGTAAGTATAGCATAAAAGAAGGTACGATGAAGTTTTTAAAACTCAATTTGATAAAGCTAGAACGACGAAAAAGGGTTAATTCCCGTCCAAAAAATTTAAATACCATACTGACTGCAGATCTATGATTCATTGATCCTATGTAAAACCGTTATTTAAAAAACTAAACACCTTATAATGTATTTAAGTACATTCCTGATAGATCCTTGATGATCCCTTTTGATGTATATGAGATGTTAATGTTATTCAATAACTAGTCATTTTGAGTAAAAACGAAAACTGTTAAAGTACCTTTTAAATGTATTTTATATAAATTCTACTATTGTAGATACTGTTGTAAGCTGTTGTGAGATTACCGTTGAATAAATTTACTTTATTTTAATTGTGTTCATTTACTTATTTTTTACTGAAACACTTTATTTTTATATGATAGAGATAGAAACAACTACAAACCTTAAACATATTCACAGAATTTGAGATAAGTAATCTTATTTTGACCCCTTAAAAATAGATTTGAATGTAAACTAATTCATATTAGAAACTCCTAGAAGGAAAGTTATGTAGTTTGTCAAACATATCGAGGGTGATTGTCCTTTATGGATATCTACAGGGAAACTGATTTCGTTCACAAGGTCTCTATCACAGTGGCATTGGGTTCAAAATTATTTGCTCTGGCTATAATTGAATGTGGTTACAGCTGAGGCGTTATCATCTGGTGTTTATTAATAGGTAAATATAATTATGTGCAATATAATTTATTGTATGTGACAAATACTTAGGTACTTACATTTATGTAAGTTTACTTATACGTCTAAGTACGATTTATTTGTCAATAATTACGAAGTGATTGCGTAGATACTTAACTACATAAAAAGAGATAGGGAGACAGATGTTTATGCTTCAAAATATATTTTATTTCAAACATTACAAAAAACCGGTACAAAATAATAAACATAGCACAAAGTACCAACACGCTAAAAGCTCCTTCTCTATTCCATCCAGCTTATTCTTGGTGACAATTCTGAAGGCACAACATTTAATTTTTTTAGTGTCAAAACTTAAATTTGAAACATGAAAATGTTGAATTTCGTTTAAGTACCAACAAATAATTTTACGTTTTGACATTTATAACATAACTTAAAATTTTGTGTCTTCAGAATCGCTACCATCGAAGGGTTAAGTAAATGCAAGCGATCAGAAGCGTATGCTGAAGGTGTTGTAGTCGAGCCGCGCCAGGTGCTGCCAGTTGGTGAGCTCGCAGCGCTCGATCTTGCAGCCCGGCGACCCCGTCGTCTGCAGCCAGTCGATCCTGGACATACGATGCACATGGCTCATTACTGTAATAATTTAGTAATTAAGTATAGTTGGTTAGTACTTAGTATACTTAATTAACTGATTATACAAGTAATTTCAAAGAGTTAACAGACTGCTGCTTCCTTATTGTCTCAGTAATTAGTAGAAAGGTATCGTAGGATCTCAGCTATCTATGGTGTCTGAATGTATACAGAACGGCTGACTGATTCTGCAATAAATTAATCGCAGATGTTTTATTCATTAGTGCGTTTGTTTCTATACTTAGTGGGTAAATTGCGTTCATAAATATTTCAGCGCTAAGATTAACGTAGAAACCAAGGCCTGGATAGGCATTCTACATACTGATTACCAATTTAAAACCGCCGTTCTACGAGTAACTATTTTTAAACTTAAATGAAAATGCTGTCGCACCTAATAATTGTAAGGTGGGTAAGTACTTATTGTCCATGGATAAGAAGTACAACTATACCTAGGTATATTTAACCTTAATAGCCCTGAATCCACATATACAATATTTTGATGATTGATTAGCGATAATTTTGGCCCTATTCCAGTTTCAGTTTCAAGATTGGAGATTTATAAATAGGTAAGTTACATAATATTATTTAAGCAGGCCCACGGCGCTGCCACATGGAGGGAAAGTCATCATCACAACTCACAACCCACCATGTCTCCACTGGTGGGTCTCGGGTTTTAAGGCATAGTCCACCACGCGGGCCTCGTGGTAGGTACTTACCACTTATAATATTGTAGATAGGCAATTTTACTACCTCTACAGCTACAGGGTGTTGCAAAATTGGTATACTAAGCCGAATCCTACATGTGCATTTTTCGCGAATTTTCAAATTCTGTTTTCAGTTTCGTGCTTAGATATACCATGCTACACATGTAGGTTTCGGCTTAGTATACCCTTTTTGCAACACCCTGTATAAACAGGCCATAATTTAGATTTTAAAAAACATATACAAACTACTTAAGTACATATCACACGCTAACGGGAATAAGAAAAAGGTGCCCTATGTATTTAACGAAGATACTTCTCCTCCACGCTGCATCGCCGTGGTACAACATTTATAAGTAGAAAGTAGAGCTACAATCCTGGGCATGGAAACTATCCAGAGTTGAACTTTATAATATCAGTAGAACTTTCCGTAGCTTCTATGTAAGTACCAAATCTAACCCAAAATGTATTTGTCCTCCTGTAAGTACTTATACGTAATACCTACACATTAGGGTAGATACTAACATGTGGTCGAGCGGCCCCTTGAGCCCCTGCATCTTGCCGACGATGGTGCCGCTCTTGGAGTTCTTCACCCAGCCGCCCAGCCCCAGCATCTCCGCCAGCTCCTTGCAGTACTTTATGAAATTACAGCCTGGAAATATATTAGAATTTTATACATAATAGTAGATAGGAAGGTACCTACGTACGAATACAGATTGTAGCCTGTCTGGTTGTAAATGTAGAGTATAAGGTTAATGATTGTCCTGTCGGTCGTGAAGACAATGTGGATTGTAGGTATACCTTTATGGATAGGTACTGCTATATCGGTATATTCATATCTCTTATCATCGCATGAGGAAATTATTAGCATTAGAGAAGAGGCTAGTTCTCTGCTAGATATTACGGACGGGTAAAACATGACCGCTAGTGGTTCGATGAGGAAGGTGAAGGAATGAATATTGTTGCGCTTTCTTGGAGTGATTTATAAATGCATGATGCTGTAGAATATTATGACATAAACTCTGATTTGATAAGACATACAATACATATATCTTTGACAGTGTAGATTTATTTAACTTTACAACAATTAGGCTACGTAGTAAAAGTAGTAGAGAAATTGTGACACCAACCCATTGACACCGACCCAGTTGCGCGAGCTCAACATCTAATTATAACAGCATTGTTTCAGATCAGCTCTCGATACTAAGCAGCTGTTGATGATGTAAAAGCACTAGTTAGATGCTTGATTTTTTTCTCATACACCCTATGGACTGTTTCCCATAATAGCTGAATGCCTAGGTGGAAAACGGTCGACTTCCCTGAAAGTCTTGAATCATAAAAGCTAGGAAGACCATGTTTACTTAATTTAACTTCGTTTAATTTCATATGTTTAATTACCACCTTTTATGTACCACTCAATTCAATCTTATTCAGCTGATCTATGGGACTATACTGTTGTTTACCAACAGATATTGTCTTACTGCTTGGATATAGCGAACATGGTAGGTCAGTCATGATAAGTCTGGTATCGTCGAAAATAGCTCTATAATAATAATATAATATGTGGGAGAAATCATTGGATAGGTACAGAGGTTCTATGTAAATCTCAATAAAATCTGTGCCGAATACCTAACTACACTACCTCAAATTGAAACAAGTGCCTACTTAAACTTTTTCAGCCGGTGTAATTTCCTGTAACTATAGCTAGGTACATGTAAACTGTAGTTAACAAGGCAATTGTTAAATTAATAGAATTTTGGCTTGGAGGTGGATGAATGGAGGTGGGCAATTTGTACTCGTGCCTGCAAACACTTGTACACAAAAGGATTTATAAATAAATGTCGTTAACAATGACCTCGGTAAATAGACCTTCAGTCCTTTTTGTGATAGGTGGCCTAGCTAACTACCTACGCACAATCTGGCTAGTAGGCACTTAGGTACCTAATCCTAACAGATATCACTAAATATACGTGGGAAAATAAAAACAATGTTAAAAACTAGAAAAACCTTGTTGGAAAATCCCTTTAGATAGGTTAGGTATACACTACACAGTTGTCAAGATTTATTATCTCAGAAGGTTTTCTCTATAGACATTAACTAATCCATCGTATTATTTAGTAGGTTAGGAAGAGTTTAGAGAGTTTTGCAAAGTAAGTATTTTTAAAAGCTAACTCTAATAATGCATACAAGATAACATGCCTACAACATAATTTTACTTACATATTTGGTATTAGAAATCCTGCAACCAGTTCACAATATAGTTAGCCCTACGATAATTCATTGAACCAAAAACAAGAATTAGTAACATTATAATAATTTTAAAATAAAATGGTGAGTTCAAAAAGGCGACCGTGTTTATAGGAACCAGACAATCGTAAGTATATGCATGCTGACATTTACATACGTACCTTGGACTTGACCGAAAACTTCAAACTCAACCGACAGCAACTGATTAGGATCTTGGATAGGATCTTCCGAGCCCATGGCGGCGCGTCGACGAACAAATAATTTCAGCAGCAGAAGTAAATACTAATAATTGTGAGACTTTATTTATCACAGTGAAAGTTAATATTTAATAAAAAGTGACTTTGTTTACAGAGATGCGCTGGCGCGAGTGCCGCCCGCCCAAGTGCCAACGTTACGTTTCAGCCGCCCGCCCAAATTTTCTTGCTATCGTAACTACTACGATAGCTATCGATTCAAGGCCGATCGATAGTAATAGCACTAGAAGTAACTATCACTACGTCGTAACTAAGCTAAGCTCATACAAATACAAATACATACGGAGTATTTGTAGGACTCTCAATATAAACTTGTTTTATGCTTTACTCAAACATTATAAGTAAATCGCCATAAGTAGGTACGTGGGTGGTCTGAAAAGTTTCCGACCTATAGTTATAGTTATAGTTATTGAAAAGGGGAGGGCAACCAGTGCCCATTCGCCACTGCGACCTAAAAGATCTATTGTGACTCCCCTTGCCGAGTCAAATCTCACTATCCAGGCCCAGGTCTTTTATAAACCTGATGATCTTACCTGGAGGGAGAGACCTGACATCTATGGGGGCTAATTTGTAGCCGCCCAAGAATCTGTTTCTCTTGTTTCCGACCTAACATAGATACAAGATTTTTTTTCTTAAAATTTAATTTTATTCTTCTACATAGTCTCTCATATAGTAATTAGGCGGCGCCAAAACTCGGATTTATTGCGCCTAAACTGCGCCAACAGAGCATTGGAAATGTTCATTCGAACACGTCGTTGGTCTGACGTTATCAAACGCGGCAGCCAACGCGCGGACAGCCTTCTCATGCCTAAATCTTGATTTAATATGTGACAAACACGTTCTCTGGACATTTTCATTGCCTCTGCTATCTCTCTCACTTTAATTCGGCGGTCGTCTAACACCATTTGGTGAACTTTAGCGATGTTATCGTCAGTAGTTGCAGTTTTTGGACGTCCCGAACGTTCATCATCTCCGAAGCTCTTACGGCCACGTTTAAATTCGGCTGCCCAAAATTTTACTGTGGTACTCGGGGCATTCCCTTTCAAAAACAAATATTTTAAGACAGCTCGATACTCGATGTTTTCCATTTTCACAGAAATGCTCACATCGACTCACTCAAACGACTGTAAAATAAAAACCGCGCGTCAAAAATGGGTGAAACTTTGAAGTGTTGCTGTCAAAAGATGCACAATTACATTCCCTGACTTTAATTGATGTGTGCTACCATTTTCACGTTGAGGTCGGAAACTTTTCAGACCACCTACGTAGATGCTGAAAATCTGAAAAGATTTTTTTCAACAACGCAATATATATGGTAGGAAAAGTCATTATAAAAAATTATTCCTTCCTCATACATGTTTGCTGGCCTCGTAGCTTTTTGTGTCAAGAGTTGTTGTATCAACAGTCCATGACTCGTGTGAGCCGCTCAAATCTGGCAGCCTTCGCCTACATATTGACTGGTCGCTTCCGACGGCGATGACGACTCTGCCCCTTGATGAGGAAGCAGCTCGTTCAATCAGTGGCTTCCATTGTAATTGCAGAGACCCCAGCCAGGTGCGGAAGCGGCCACTAGACTGCCCACTGCTAACTACGAATGCTGATAGATACCTATTACAGATGCCTACTGCTGTATTGTCGTACATAATAGTAAAGGTGGTATTATTTAGCGACTTTGTTGGTTTATCGTCGACACGATAAGAAGAAGAAGAAACTTTCTTGGTCCGTCGATGTTTTGTGTCACATTTTTATTTTATTTTGTATGCATGTGTGTAATGTTATAAAAATGAAACGTAGTACAAGGTGTATCTTTATAAATACAGTTTATTCAGAAATGGTTACGTTTTAATAAAAAAAAACAATTCAATAACATACATTCCTTTAAAGTTTCAACTAATCCACAAAGAAGAAGAAGAAGAAGTATAAGGCTCCATTCATAGGTGAAGATAAACCATAATAAATATACATTTCGGAACATAATTAAAAAACACCAATATCATCAGACCATCAGAGAAATACATGCTATCCCGTGTGCAACTGTCGTGAACACGTGTGTGTTGTTTGTGTACACAACATGCTTAGGAAAGTTTCAAGATTATATTATAAAAAAGGTATATCCGACATTTAAAAATTCATTCCTTAAATATAACACTAACCTATAGTGCCTACATAGTTGATAGTAAGTATAATAAGTATTACCACTTCAAAGATTACTCTTCTATGGAGAAGAAGTGGCAGAAGAAACTCCATAGATTTTTTTGATATCTTACACTAAATAGAACAACAAAACCCTCTTTGGCTTAGCCGTATTTGGGCAGCTTAAGTTTTTAAAGATTTTCATACTCAGATAGGAATCAAGTCTATAAAAGCAGTACATACATAATTATTACATTACTTAAAATATCACAAAGTGCAAATTAAAGCCGAATAATGCACAATAGGCCAGAAAACCGACTTTCGTGCACATACGAGAAAATTAAATAAATCATATAGGTACAAACAAATAACACCTCAACAGTAAATTAACATGGTCTCAGATTCATTATCATATCACATCAGAATAAAAATGATAAGTACAGTTTTTGCATCGGCATCGCTATAAACACGTATTATAAACGACCTTGTCAAAGTATGAAATTCAGAAACCATAAATTATTATTTATGAATTTTCGTTTTGACAAGGCACAAAAGTGGATACCTAACTGTATTAGCCTGACTGTACAAAGAAAATAGATCTGGCCAAATGACTAATAACTACCAAGCACAATAGGTACATTCATAATATATATCTATGAGACCACTCTGATACAATAGACGAATTTTCATTTCAGTTTCATGATTTATACAAAATTGATTATGATTCCCTATAATAATTTATACCTGTTTACCGGAGTCTGAACTTATACAAAAAAAGTATTGATTTAAAATGTTTAATATATTTAAGCGCAGGCCACACTAGCAGCTAGAGAACGAAGCGGGCTAACATCGTTTCAGCTCTTCACACCGCTGCCGATTATCCTAAAACGATGTTCACACGCCTTGTTCGTAGCTAGCTAGGCGTAACCTGCGCTTTGGATTGAAAAAATAAAAATGTATAGTATAAGTATCGTATAGGTAAGTGATTTAAACGAAGAACATTGGGTTTCTCTGCTGCACTTGCGGCAACACCCGGAAGCGAACCGGCTTCTTCTCCAACTCGGCGTTGTCGAAGCGTTCGTTGCTGTAACAACAAAGAACACGTTAACTCAAGGTTGGCTGGAGGAACTTCGGAGTTAGGTGAGAAGACATTTACTTGTATATTATTTATATCTTAGAGCTCGTTGGAGACAATGAATTCTCGAAAACAGCCGGAAACGAGAAAGCCACTCACAATCCTGTAGAGATACATAATGGTTGTACACAGGTCAGCTGCTCTATCTC
Organism: Plutella xylostella; assembly: GCF_932276165.1. Lineage (NCBI taxonomy): Eukaryota > Metazoa > Arthropoda > Insecta > Lepidoptera > Plutellidae > Plutella > Plutella xylostella. The sequence goes on along the minus strand of NC_063992.1, from coordinate 7,164,625 downwards.
GTCGTGCTAGTACCTATATACTAGAGATACATAATGGTAAATGGTAAATAACTGACTAGGTGAGCTGTCGCGCGCGGATGCAGGCCAGATGCGCGTAGTACGTGGGCGTGGGGTAGGACACGGAGCGGCTGCAGCGGCTGTACAGGTGGCACAGGTAGTAGGTCAGCTGCTCTATCTCGTGCTAGTACCTATATACTAGAGATACATAGTGGTATATAACTGACAAGGTGAGCTGTCGCGCGCGGATGCAGGCCAGATGCGCGTAGTACGTGGGCGTGGGGTAGGACACGGAGCGGCTGCAGCGGCTGTACAGGTGACACAGGTAGTAGGTGAGCTGCTCGATCTCGTCGTGCTAGTATATACGAGTATGGAGATGCTGGAGGTGTTGGAGCATCCCCATGCAAAGGGAGGATCCTCCGACCAGGCCGGGTGGTGTGGCCTGGCGGGCAGCTGCCCAACGGTTAGCGTTGGGGATTTCTATATATTGCAGCGTAGGTGAGAAACTTCGAATGCGCGATGTAGGATTTCATAGTAATTTGCGTAGTTCCCATACATCTTGTCTGTATTGAGTTCCGAGCGCCATCTGTTGATCTTCATCTGAACTAGTGGCTAGGAGTCCGCCACATATATACTAGAGATACATAATGGTAAACAACTGACAAGGTGAGCTGTCGCGCGCGGATGCAGGCCAGATGCGCGTAGTACGTGGGCGTGGGGTAGGACACGGAGCGGCTGCAGCGGCTGTACAGGTGGCACAGGTAGTAGGTCAGCTGTTCGATCTCGTCGTGGGGCACGCCGCCGTCGTTGCAGACTGCGTGGTAGCGGGTCGGCCGCGCGGTGCCTTTGATCGCGTGGTGCGACACCTGGGGAGGGGCTTGTGGATTAGTTTAGGTGTTTAGTATAAGGGAATGGTGGGAAAGAAGTTGGAAGGTGGAAGATGTTTGAAATATGGATGGTAACGATGTAGATGTCTTCAGTCTTCACACAATTTCCACTATCAGAAAAATACAATGTGTGGCGTCTACCTTGTCAGAACATTTCTTCACCAAGTTATTAACAAAGTTCACAGTACTGCAGAGAAGTAAACTCTTACCAAATAGAAGTCGAGCTCGCGCGGATGCACGATGAGCGAGTCCACCACCGTGCCCGGCTCTACGTTGAACTTGCTGTCGCCCGCCGGGAACAGTCTGTAGGTAACACACATACATTACGTTACAATGATAACAAATATAAAAGAAATAAATCGTGGACTTCATCAATACTAAAAATATACTTAGGTGAGGTTTGGATTTGCTGGGAGAATTACACAATCGTGGCGATTCGAATGGCACAAAAATAGTAGTATGGTATATAGGTAGGAATGCCATAAAATTCAGTCATCGGTCCTCCGCATCCAGCATCACAAAAAAGTCGTAAAACGTCTCCTTTCCACTCGGAGAGAGCGAGAGAGTGGCGCTACTTCGTATCCGAGTGCCCTAAGCCAAGGTCGTCGGTCCAGCGGGCGATATCGTCTAGTCAGCCAAAACATGTGCTGGTACCTGGTGTGGTGTCTCTTCTGCACCAGCATGAACAGCACCTCGGGCCGGCCCGTGCCCCCGCTCAGCCGCGCGTACGCCGCGTACACCGCCTGCAGCTCCGTGTTCATCACCTGTACGTACAGGTATACAGGGTGTTAGAAAAAGGGTATTTTAGAGAGAAATTTTATTTTTAAAAACGATTAAATACCTACACTTTTCAAATGTCTAGAACAATTGGTCAGTAACTCAGTAAATCTATTTCAATGAACAGAGTGTAAAGAAATAAAAAGAGATTGCATCGGCCGGGAATCGAACCCGGGCCGCCCGCGTGGCAGGCGAGCATTCTACCACTGAACCACCGATGCTGATATGCAGGAAGTTCAAAATCGCCTATAAGAACGTCTGACGTATTCTACATACTTTTCAGCTGATCAAACAATAAATGTGAAATAGAAGCAATACTAGAAATTGAAAAATGTAAACAAATTACGTCATCATAATGTGTTCATAGTGCACGGTTGTTTATTGTATTTCTCATGTTACAAACTACACATCTTAGCTTAGAAATTTTATATCGAAGGATAATAACCTATGGATAAGTGCCGAAATTATTGCAGTTCTCAGTCCAGACGGAAGTCATTTTAATGACTATTAATTATTATTAATATTTTGACGAAACTTCTAGTGGATATAATGCATGTTTGTGATTTATATGTTTTTTATGAATAACTGAAACTTATAAATTTTTAATTACCCGAAGTAAGTAATATTTACCTGTGCGAACTGTCCCTCGGAGACTCCGTCGCGGAACACGTATATCTTGGCGGGCAGCGCGCCCTGCGCCTTGCGGTACATCTGAAGGTGGTCCACCATTATGTCCTCGAACTCCACTATTATCTCTTTCTGTTGACAAATAATAATTATGAGTGATAAATAACTTTGTAAATTGTTTCGTCACCATATTATATTACTTTGAACTCGGGATTGGTTTGCCGTGACCAGAATAGAAAATGATACGTAGTTTCGCGCGTAATGATCGATCTGTATATTTATTAACACCTACCGATAGGAAAAAAAATATACACTATTTGATTGACATGCTTTGATTCTAGTTAGCTAAAGTAACAGCTAAGTTAAGGCAGAGCTGTAGCTGTTGCCAGCATGTGTGATTTAAATAGGACTTTATCTTTTTCGTTCATAACGAAATTGAAACTTAAACTACTGTGCACTACTGGGTTGGTGAACAATTTCGCACTTAGCATTTATTTATAAATACGAAAATGCATGTTGGAGTAATGTTTATACATACCTTGGGAGTCTGGATGCTGAACTCGATGTTATACTTGAAGCAGCGCTTGTCGATGGATGCGGTCACCGCCGCAATACTCGGCAGCGTCGACTGTTGGGAAATACAATTCAATATAAGAATATTATCAGTTATATTGCCTTAGATACCAGTTTACAAACTATGGTAGTTTATGTTTCGTTCTAAATTCTAGATTATACGAGTTTAGCAAGTAACAAAAACATTAAAATAAATGTGGGTTCTTAGTTTACACACACACTGAATGATGGTCTTGCCTTGAATGATGCCTCTGTGGTCTAGTGGTAGAAGCTTCGCTTCATGGCCCAGAGGTCCCGGGTTCGATTCCCAGGTGGGACCATCAATTTGTGTTTCTAAATTGTGGTTCTAAGTTTGGTTAGGACATAGAAGGCTGTTCACCTGATGTCCGAAACAGTGAAACGATCCATGCTGTCGGATGGGCATGTAAAGCAGTCGGTCCTGCGCCTAGCTCTCTCCAGTCGTGTCGGTCAATCCGTCCCATTGGGCTATGAGAGTGATGGAACAGAGAGTGCTCCTGTGTACTGCGCACACACTTGGGCACTATAATCTACTCCTGCGTACTCCTGCGTAGATGGCTGATCTCAAATGAGATTGGCCGCCGTAGTCGAAATTCGGCTAGGAGGACATTATATTTTGAATGATGGTCTTATATCCAATTAACCCAAACAGTGCGCGACGGAGAGCATGATGACCTCGTCAAACAAGGGACTACCACCATGACGTCTAAATCCTCTACTCTAGCGCCAAAGGAACCGGGTTCAAATCCCAGCCTGCAGCGCCTGGCTCGTGCTCGCTGCAGCAGTACCTGGTCGGGCGAGGGGTGCGTCACGTCGGCGCCCACCACCATGGTGTTGCCGCGCGCCATGCACGCCGGCAGCGACGTCGCGTGCAGCGCCTGGTTGATGCCGGAGAGCTTGCTGTTCACCTGTGAATAGTAGATTGTCAAGTAATGGCGGAAAGTTTTAGGTTGCTATCGACTAATGGAGAGGATTCCTTGAGACACAAGAAAGTTGAGGAAGACAAAGATTTCATATAAATGGATTGCTTCAGAGATTGGCATTATGAAATTTGTTTACGCTATGTATTAGTCATAGGTCGTACTTCTACGCTGTATAGTGCGTTTCATCGTTTATTATATATGTCGTTATGTTGGCAGCAATGGTTTTTAGTTTTGCCACAAAATAGAAATTAAGTTTCCCCAAAAATTTGGTAATTTTATGATAATTTAATTTATTTATAAATTATAGATTTAGTTATAAAGTAGCTAAGTTGGCAACATTACAGGGTTGACAGACAGGGGAGCCAACATTACGGCATATCTAATATTCTATGAAACGCACTCTACTGATGCTGGTTTATCCAAGAATAGGGCGTTGTCGTTTATGTAGGTAAGACAAATAAGCGGACAAAGCACAATACTGGACAAAATAGGATAGTAGACGAGGTCCTCCTGAAGATTGTAGGCTAATGATGTTAATACATAACTCTACTCACTTTGAGCAGTATGTTCCTGACAGTCTGCGGGTTGAGCTTGCGCACAGCCGTGTTGTCCTTGATGCACTGCGTCAGCAGACCCACTCGCTTCTCCGCTATCTTCTTCACCTGTTCATGATGAAATAATATGTAAGTTATAATAACCCGACCAAATAACCTGTTAGCTATTTATTGTGTAACGTCTGATTGTGTCCCGGTATATAGAACTTGTTAACCGACTCCTTAAAAAGGAGGAGGATCTCAATTGATCTGTATGTATGATTATTTTAATAACAGATTTTTAAGCACAACAAGGAGCTTTAGAAAGAAGAGAAGAGAAATCATTTATATGCAAAAAAAACATGCATTAAAATTAAATGGATCAAATGAAAAGAATGGCAAATCGGAACAATCTCAGCATCTGCTGTAAGTTGTGGCCAACGTCACAGCGCTGGTTTTTAGATTGTCCCATCCTTTATGACCCTCGCTTTCAAACAAATAAGTTGTTTGGTATCAAAATCGGCAAAATTATTTTGCTGTCGCGTCTGCATGTTTGTATTAGACAGAGACAGCAACAATTATCCCACATAACACCGTGTACTCACCTGCGAGTACACGTCCCTCGTGCGCGACGACACCACCACGACCAGCAGCTGCAGGCGCTTCTCCAGCGCGGCGCTCATCACCTTCTCCAGGTCGCGCGCCGGCACGTTGAACTGACGCATGAGAGCTGGTCGCACTAGCATGCCCATCTGCTCGCCTTGGTTCTTGATCTGCGGGGGAGTTGGATTTTAGGAGGATGTGACACTCGAGTGAGCCAGGTGCTAAGATTATGTGTATAAAAGAGAAAATCATGGAAGGCAGCAGGTATGCCCACCTGCTCGCCTCGTTCTTCATCTGGAAGAGAATCATACTTAAAGTCTATTCTATGCATAAAGGTGAAGATCAATTAAGGCAGCATGCATGCCCATCTGCTCGCCTTGGTTTTAAATCTGCGGGGGAATTGGACTTTAAGATTGTGTGTTTAAAGGTGGTTCGGACGCTGAACAGGCACAACAGTTACAGGTATCTAATAACTGGTAATGACGGTTGATTCAATGGTCAGTACAAGGCCTGCTCTATCTTCATTATGTCGTCTAGCTTCGGCCATATTATCTCTCAATTACATCGGAGGAGTCCCAACTTACCTCCCTCTCCAAGGCCTCAGCGTTGGCGTTGTAGGCGTCCACCTCAACGGCGATGAGGCCCCACGCCTCCAGCTGCGCGCCGGCTAAAAGACGCTCGTAGTTCCATGCGCCGCGACTGGTAGAAACACAAATGTTACCTAGAATATAGGACACTAGATGCCCTAAGTGTACAAACTGCGCGTGTCTAAAGGTTGAAGAGACGTTAAAATATTATCGTCATTATCACTGTCAATAATTCATAAACAAATTTCGGCACGCATAGTTTTTATAAAAAATAGTGATGTATTTCTATGAATTTTACACTGTTATCACGTCGGGGTCACCACTGTTGGCGGTATAAGTCGGTAAGGCTGGGTGTGTCCAAATTCCAGCAGAATTACTATCGATTATTACGCACAATAAATGGATACAATACTGTCGTTTCGTTACAAATCGCCTTAGATTTAAACTACTTACATGGGATTAACGGTTTTATTACAGCCGTATTCGAGCTTCGGCGCAAACAGCACTTTGCCCTCCACACTGGTGAACTGGTCCGATATCTGCAGGCCAAACTTCTCAAAGTACGGGTTGGTGGAGTATTTCATCTGTGAAATTATATTAAGAGTTTCAGTCTAAATAATTAAGGTGAAGTGAAGGTATATCAGGTTCCTGACACCAATGACTGGTGAACTGGTTATTATTTATTCCAAATAGCATCAGACATAATGTCAAATTAAGGTATGATGATACCAATACAGACATAAGTACTTACTCGAGAGTAGAGTGTCCTTTATTGGTTTATATCATTGAAATAAACTATCGGATACTTGTATGAGTTGTCCCTTAAATAATGACATTCATCCATGAATCACAATATATACAATGGGGTTACCACCACCGAACATTCACAATTAACATTCCATAAGCAGCGACGCTTGAAAGTGAAATCTGTCGTATGAATCTGACAGATGTTTGGCAGCGAGCGACGCTGCTTATGGATTGTTAATACCTAATGTGTCGGTGGTAGTAGGGCAGCAGGTACTCACGGCGCGGATGACTTCGTGTATCTTCTCCTTGCGGATGTGCGGCGGCGTGGCGGCCTCGCGCACCATCGTCTGCAGCTGCGTCTCGTTCAGCTGTGTCGGTGGTGGTAGGGCAGCTGGTACTCACGGCGCGGATGACTTCGTGTATCTTCTCCTTGCGGATGTGCGGCGGCGTGGCGGCCTCGCGCACCATCGTCTGCAGCTGCGTCTCGTTCAGCTGTGTCGGTGGTGGTAGGGCAGCTGGTACTCACGGCGCGGATGACTTCGTGTATCTTCTCCTTGCGGATGTGCGGCGGCGTGGCGGCCTCGCGCACCATCGTCTGCAGCTGCGTCTCGTTCAGCTGGCGCAGGCGCACCTGGCAACAACACACACACGCGTTCAGAAACTAACAAGGTGAAAACCTCAACGAATCGCAACTGACAATGACAACGGCTGGATAATCCCGCTCTACATATATTATTTCCGTGATGGTCATGTACAGTCAAGTGCAATTAATCCTGATCCCCTATATAGCTATAACTACAACCCTCCCACATAGGCGCCACCTATGTAAAATAACCTTGAACTACATACACCTTGTTTCGTTACTAAGACTTCTGTATGTGTGTTAAAATATGGCGCTAAATATCGACTTTTATTAATTTAAGCGCCATCTTAAATCAAATATTGGAACTAGCTTCATAAAGTTCATGCCAGAATGTTAAAACCTGTGTTGTTCACTTTTAACTATTGCAAGCCAGCTCAGTGTGATACGAATTGATTGCATTTTTCACCAGTTTAACTACTTGACGGTGTGGTGTAATCGTTAAGGTATTCGGCTTTCAATATGGAGGTTCAGAGTTCAAATCTCTGGGAGGTGTGACTTTTAAAATTTATTTTTATGTTTTACTTTGTTAATCATTATAGATAGGTTATTTTAGACTATCTTTATCAATATGAACAGGAAATAAAATAAAAACATAATATATAAGAAAAAGAACTTTATTTCACTAAACAAGTAAATATTATTAGTCTGTATGCAGAATAATTATGAACAAAAGTAAACAAATTCAAAAATTGTAGAATTACAACAATGAGAACCAACATGTTACTAAATTTCACAATTTACATCTCTTGTTGTTTTCTACAATTAAATTATAAATAAGCAACAATTTTATTACTAAGTAGTTACTTATAAATATGTAATCAATTATCTTAACAGTATGAACAAATAATTATCTTACTACTAAATAAATTTTACTCATTTTTAAACTGGGGACCCGTTAAATACCTACTAAACGTATAATAACATAGTTATAATGTTCCATTTCTTCTTTGCGAGTTGAGCTGTTATCGTGTAGAAGATATTTCTGACGCAATGCAAACAGCAACCATAATATCATCCTTAAAATTCTCAAATTAAATCTTGTCATGCGTTAGCTATTTTATAACAGTTCTTCAGGGCCCATTATAGGACATCCATCTTCGGTAACCTTTAAAAACAATAATTTGATCATGCCTTAATGAATATAATAATTGTGACATTATTACTATAGCGTAAAATGTATATTATGATAATCTATAAGTAAAATAAATGAAAGCCAATAATATATAAAGTAACCAATAAAATTATAAAGAGAAAATACGAACCCAATGTTGTCCTGGCACTTAACTCAATTAATAATGATGACCTTGTTAATAAATTCGTTTGTCATCGTTACAAATCAATAATTTTGATTATATTATAGGTATAAATATAAATCAGATCAATCAGATGGAATTAACAAAACCCATCTCAATGCAACAAAACATTCTCTTCAAGTCTACAATTTCAAATGAGAAATAAATTCAAAATACCCTCTGCGCTTATAATATTTCATATTGTAAACAATTATCACTATTCACTACATAGACTATACTTTTGCTAATGAACCGCAACATATTCACTATTTTGCAAACGAGTTCAATAAGCTTCGTGGCGTAGCGGGCAAATGGTTGGTTTGCGAATAATTGGGCCGCGGGTTCGAGCCCAGATGAAAAACAAAAATAATTTAAATTTTGTATTTCATAATATTATTGTTCTATGAATTCGTTAGTTTGTGTAAATGATGGATATTATCTAAAATCTAAATGATGGATATAAATAGGAGAATAGTAAAATAGTTCTGTGTCTGTCTATAGACACGAGCACTACCGCAACATACGTCACACCGACAAATTGGCTTTGCGTAGTTTGAATTTCTATTTGAAATGCAGGGGGTCAGGTTTTTCTGCACCTGACTGTACATGAACTTAAAAGGATAGTTATTTTTATAACTATTTATATATTTAACTGTACATAATTGTACTTAATAAATTATTTAATAGCTCAACCAACTAAGCAAAAATATGGAAAATAAATTGTATATGTTACTGTAAAAGCTCGAAGTGTCTGAAACAACATACTAAAAGTATTATGGATGTGGTGGATGAAGCTAAGGGTAGAGGATGGATGATCAGGTCCCACTTTAAAGTATCAAATGCTTGTGTTTATGAAAGAAAATGAAAATTTCATTCATAAACATTCGATGCACCCAAACTTTAATATAATCTCTTGAGCCATGTTAAGTCCTTATTCACTTAGATATAAGATGGATATTAGCTCACCTGTCCGTACGCGACGTCGAGTATCTCCATCGGGTAGTACACGCTGCGGTCGCGCGGGCCCACCCACACGCAGTTCAGATTGGGGTACTGCAGTCTGGGGGAGATACAGCAAACTGTTCTAGCATTTTTTATGATAATTATGAAACACTCATTCACCTGCCCAACGCATTATTATTATTAAATTCTTTATTGCACATAAATCAATTTGTACATAGGCGAACTTAATGCTAAAAGCATTCTCTTCCAGTTAACTTCCGCATTCATGTCGATCCACCTGTTTATTGTGCCGGTAAATTATTAATATGAGAAGCTGGACGGAATCACGACGCCGACGCTCATCGAAGCTCTGTCTAAACATTAGCCAACACCAGCTTATAAACTAACGGCATTTTCATTTGTTTTTTTATCCGCACGACCTTATGGACATAAACACAGAGACATACAAAAAAAATAGAATTTTCGGTTATATTAGTTTCGTTTAGTATTTGAATACTTTAAATCAAAACTTTCTTTACGATATTTAAAAAGACGCACATACCTGCAGCCTTTAAGCCTGAAGTACTGTTCGACGGTGATGGTACTCTGCTTCTTGTTGTCGTCCGTGTAGAGGAACTTCTGCTGGTTGGCGGGGTCCACTATGCCGTTCACTATGAAGTCGCGTTTCACTGCGTTGCGACCCGTGTCGCCGGCCAGACTTGCCACCACCTGGCAACGTTAACAACCGAGTTAACTTCTAAAGAGTCTGTGGGTAGATGCGGGAAAGGTTAATGCGGGACGGCATAAGGAATGAAAACGGAGGCGTAATATTCTTCTTCTTACCGCGTTGGTGGGTATGTCTGGTTCTAGGTGGTGAGATTACTGGCCAGTCAAATTAACGACAGATACAGGCCGGCCATATAAAAAGAACTGATGACTCGTCAATCGAGAAGGGTCCTTTCTCCTACCCGTAAACCACGCCCATTCTTATTCAAAATATATGCCATAATATCCTTACCTTGAGTCCCTTCAGATAGACGAGGAAGTTCTCCAAGTTGCGGCCGCGCTGCGTCGTCAGGTTCTTGGTAGGGTCCAGACGGAAGCTCTGGATGGCCGACAGCATGCTCTGCTGGATCGGGAACCCCTTGTGCGCCACTGTGGGTGTGGAGGTTTATAAATAGGACATTGTTAACCGTTAAAAAGACTTTTAGGTCAAAACATGAACGAGTCAATACATGTTTTCATTTTTCTTCATAAATAAAAATATAATAAATATAAACACTTACACCTTGTACTAATGTACCCCCTTGCGGGGTAGGCAGAGGTGCATTGCTGCACCCACTTTTCGCCAGTTAGTCCAAATGTAATAGGTAGCGGGCCTATTGCCATTTTACGGGCGCATCTAAGACCCGAGAACAAATATCTGTGTTTTAACAAATATCTGCCCCGGCCGGGAATCGAACCCGGGACCTTCGGCACAAGAGTCAGCGTTTCTAACCGCTGCGCCATCCGGTCGTCCATTGTTCTTCATGTAGTTCATTATTGATCTTAATATAAGAGAAATGGTAAAAACGATTATATTTGTATCATATTTTACCGTCAATATTGATGAAAGGCCGCGAAGTGAATATAGCCGATTGGAACAGGCCTGTCCACATTTCTAATCCATCGCCTAGAAGTATAGGGTTGTTCGGTCGCTTGAAGAATTGCCGGCCCGCCTGCAACAAATACCATGAATAATTTAAATCACTACGAAAATAATACGCTTTATTACCGCCTTGCACGGCTGAAAACAATACGGTATTTATTTGGGGTTGCGACTAAAAAATATACTTGTATACATTATGCAATGAATTTATGTCTGTTTGCACGCATTGCTTTACGGAACTAAGATGCACCGTATCTTGTTTCCCAGCACTGTATTTTGTATACTACATCCAATGTGACAAAGTTCTAGTATTGCTGTAAGTAAGCGAAAGTAAGCAATAAATGTTACCTTGATATAGGACTGGAGGGTGCCTTGTCGGAGCACAACATCAACACACTGTATTGCTTCAGTAGGCGGGTTCAGAGTAGTTCCACCCTCATTCATGTAGCTGAAAAAAAAGATTACATTAAAATGTCAAAATTTGTCATCATGTTAGCTTGGAAACGTGGAGAAAAATTGTTCAAAGAGAACGGTACTAAGTATAGTTCAGTTGGTCCTGTTCCCAGTCGTGTCGGTCATCCGTTCCATCGGGTTATTATTGACGGAAGTGGAACAGAGAGTGGTCCTGTGTAGGTACCTACTACACACTTGGGCATTATATTCTACGCTTGCGTAGATAGATAATCTCAATGAGACTTGCAGCCGTGGTAATTGTTATAAAAAACCGTTCTAGGTCCAAGCCGTCCAAGCTAAAACCAATCGCATTACGTAATGTCAGGAATTATAATGAAGAATAAAGTGTGTCTCACGTGTTCAAAGTTTGGAAATCCACGATTCCCGTTCCTTTAAAAGACATCTCGAAATTCAATGTCTTGCCGTAGTCGTCCTGTAACTCCACCTTAAAATAGAAATAGCTTTTAATTATAATATACTAAATACTATGTGTGGATGATAATTATATCGATAACTTATTTGATTAAGTACCTATTAATGATTTTAAAACACGCTTAAGCTTGTATGCAGAAGAAGTTAACCCTGATTGCCCAACAATCGTGTCCACTCCACCCTATACTATACCAGTAAATATAGTATAAATATACTAACTTTGCAGGTGTACCGTTCCGTTTGCATAACTTTCGGCAACGGATCCACCGAGTAGAAGTTCTTGGTCTGGTCGAAGGCCACCACGATCTTGGGGAAGAACTTCTGCATGGCGGCTTGGAACGCCCGCGGCAGAAACTTCTTCGGCTTGTCCGGAGTGAAGATCACGTCGTAACGGTGCTGAAATATTATTACATCTTAAAAAAACCGTTATATGTAAACAAAAATATAAATTATACCTAATTACAATTTTTTTGTATTTAAATGAATGGGCAACACAGATACTTACAATTTTCATTGGTTTAATCTTCATCGCCAAATAATTGGTAATAAGCTGGACTTTTCTGCAGGGCACTCTGTTACCCAGAATTTTCGCAGGAATCGAATATCTGGATTTTTCGATGGACTTCCTACTCGCGTTTGGCGGTAGACTGGAAGTAGGTTGCGGGTGCGGAGCTTGCCGGGGGGGAGCGTACGCGGCGGGAGGGGGGCGGGCCTGCTGCTGCGGGGGCGGCTGCGAGCGCCAGGGGCCGGCGGAGGGTGGCGACTGCGCGCGCACGGGGGCGCCGCCCCACGGCTGCGGGGGCGGGCCGGACGGCGACTGAGCTGCAAACCCGGGAGGTCCCGGCATGGCAGGGCGCGCTGCCACTGCCTGAGCCACCGGCGCAGGCCCACCGGGCGCGGGCCCACCGGGCGCGGGCCCACCGGGCGCGGGCCCACCGGCGGGGCCGGGTGGTCCATCGCCTGACGCTTGAGCTGGCCCCTTCTTCTTGCGTGGCGGTCTCTTCCTCTTCGGCCCGCCCAAACCGAGTCCACCCTCCGTGTCATCGCCTCCCGTCATCTCATCTGTTGCTGCTTTTTCAACAGCAGGAGTGGGGGCGGAGGCGGGGACCGGTACAGGCGCCGCAGCGGGGGGCGGGGCAGGTGCCGGGGCCGGGGGCGCCGCGACCGACTGTGAGGGAGCTTGCGAGGGCCCTGCCGCACTGAGCTCGAGGGAGCTCACTCCCTGCGTTGCCGCCTCCACATCGTCTCCTTCACTCTTCTTTCCACCCTTCTTTTTTCCTGTGAGGATTCAATAACAATCAGCCAACAACAATGTCACAGATTTGAAATTTGTTAGGTACTATGTAACAGATAAATCACTCAGTACAAAATTTCCAACACCAAACTACTATAACAGCCTACACCATTGCATCAGCAAGCACTGCAAATATATGCTCAAATATGGTTTCTAAACACACAAGCATAGAGTTGTTATAGCTTCGCAACATACTGAACATTCTGAGCTGCACCTTTGATAATATTAAATGAATATAACTTTTTGTGTCCATATTATTATGCTATACATTATATTGTGTGCAGGTATTAATTATTTTAAAAATTCTAAATTATAATCGGGGTAATTCAAATTATTAACAAAGTTAAATTTAATAAGTCATGATAACCTAAGTAGCACAAAAGTGCCATATAATAACAGCACTTTGAAATTATCCGGTCTGTGAACTGTCTTAACAAGCAAACCTGCTCTCTAACATTTATTTGATATTTTGTTCAAATAGTGATATTTGTGAAAACAAACAGTGCTAAAGTGTTTATTAGTGTCTGAAAACTGTGTGATAGTGTTATCTCCACACGAAACTTTAGGATTAAACCAAATTAGTGCTCACAAAATCACAATTCACATCTTAGTCACAAAAATATTCGAACTTTTTCTCCAAGTACCCTCAAATATTTTTTTACATAATGTCATTCCTCAGAACATTAACTCTTATATTCTGTGGATATGTCAGTGAAAACTAAGTGCTCTCATTGTGTTACCACACCATAATGATGCAGCATTCCCCGCCGAAAAAGACCTTACTGGTGGAAGATCATAACACCAGCAGGGAAAATGATACCAGTGCAAAAAATATTACACCAAAAATTTCTATGCCGGTTTTTAAACCATCATCTGAAAATGTACCCCCTCAAGTAGATCTGTATACCAAAGTCAACCTTGATCCAGAGAACCAAACATCAACCAACGAAAATGATTGGCAAACCATACCCATCCTCCGCAATAGATATAAGCGGAAGAAGCTCAACCAAACTCCATCTCCGGACAAGGAACTGCAGCTAGAGAATCGATATTCACCGCTTAAAATAGATGAAAATTCTAATAAAAACACCAAGGCTAAACCCACGGTGAAGAAACCCCCACCAATTATACTTTATGGTATTCAGAACATCACAAAACTCAATGAGCTCATTGATGGAGTGTTACAAAAAACACAATACAATTATAAAATCGTCACTAAAAATCAGTTACGCATCACCTGCAGTGACATTGATTCCTACAAGAAGCTCCTAGACCTAGTTAGGGAAAAGGAACTTATAGGACACACATTCACTCAAAAAGACCAAAGACCATATCGGATTGTGATAAAAAACCTCCACCCATCTACACCAATTGAATCGATTAAAGAAGCTATCGAGAGCACTGGTAACAAAGTGAAAGGTGAAATTATCAATGCTAGATCTGGTTTAGATAAAACTCCATTATTCACATGGTTTGTAAACCTTGAGCCAAGTCCCAACAATAGTGATGTGAAGAAGCTGAAATACATCTATCATACCAGCATTACCATAGAAGACCCAATCCATAAGAAAGTTATACCGCAATGTAAGCGATGTCAACAATATGGACATACAAGAAACAACTGCATGCGTCCGTATCGCTGCGTCAAGTGTGCAGAAAATCACAGTACTACAGACTGCCCAATTAAAGATAGAAACACGCCAGCTACATGCGCCCTCTGCTTTCAAGACCACCCTGCTAACTACAAGGGCTGTAAAGTATTCCTGCAAATACAACAACGCAAAACTACTGTGAAGCCACACCAAAAAAATAGTGATAAATCACACGATACCCATGCTCCAAAAATACCAGCTAGTACCTACAACATTCCAGCTCCGAGTAAGAGCGAGAAACCACGCCGCACCTACGCATCAATAGCAGCCAATAAAGATGAAGAAAACACCCCAACAAAACTAGAAGAAATTCTCTCCAAACAAGCTGAAAAGCTAGACAAACTACTGGACCAGATGGGCTCGTTGATGAGTCTACTGACCACGCTAGTTACAAAACTAATAAATTAATGGCATCTTTAATAATAGCAACTTGGAACGCAAATGGACTATCAAACAGACAACAAGAAGTAGATGTTTTGATGAAAATGCACCATTTGGATATATTATTAATATCTGAGTCACGCCTAACAGAAAGTTCTCGAACTGATATATCTGGTTACCATACCTACCTAACAGCTCATCCAGATGACACGGGGCATGCAGGAACTGCTATTATAGTAAGGAACAACATTAAGCATCAATTACTGCCTAAATATCGAACAGCTCAGATACAAGCTACATCTATCGCGATAGAAGATCAATGGGGGCAGCTTACGGTGTCATCTATATATTGCCCACCAAAGAAAAATAGACAACCAGATCTGTCTGACACAGACTTTGATCAGTTCTTCCGGTCGCTGGGGAACAGATATATCGTAGGCGGAGACTGGAATGCAAAACACATTCACTGGGGTTCAAGACTTACGCTAACAAGAGGAAGAAACCTAAAAAATTGTTTAGACCGAAACAAATTAACTGTTCTAACAACCTGCCAACCTACTTACTGGCCTACTGACCCGAATAAACTCCCGGATCTTCTGGATTTCTTTGTATATAAAGGCATCTCAACCTACTACCTTAAAGTTGAAGGATGCTATGACAGCTCTTCGGATCATACACCCGTAATAACAACTATAAGCACATCTGTTATAGAAAGAGCAAAATGCCCATATTTATGCAATCACAAAACAGATTGGGATTCGTATCGCCAATACCTAGAAGATCACACCAACCTCAACATTCCTTTAAAAACCGAAGAGGATATCGAAACTGCAGCCAACTATCTGACTCAAATCATTCAAAAGTCAGCTTGGCTAAACACTCCAGGCACTAGAGATCCCATAAAAAATCACGGTCGGTACAACATACCTCAAGAAGTGAGAAAAAAAGTACTGGAAAAAAGGCGACTCCGAAGGCAATGGCAGATCAGCAGACATCCAGAGCACAAAAAGGCTTTTAACAAAGCTGCAGCTGAATTAAAGGACTTCCTAGTTGAAATAGAGAATGACACCCTCCAACAAAAACTAGAGTCCCTCAACCCAATGTGTGATAATGAATATTCCTTATGGAAAACTGTTAAAACAACACTAAAGCCTCAACTTGCTCAATACCCATTAAAAACCGAAGACGGAAGTTGGGCGAGGACAGACACAGAGAGAGCTGAAGCTTACGCGGCGTTTCTGAAAAATGTGTTTAAACCTAATGAAGACCTCACATCAGACATTGTAGATGAAGAAGTCAAAAACTATCTGGAAAGTGATCTCCAACTCAGTCCACCTTTGGCTGCCTGTACCCCTTCTGAAGTACGTAGAACAATCCAGAATCTACAATTAAAGAAGGCGCCAGGTTTTGACCTTATAACCGCTGAAGTACTAAGACAACTACCAAAGAAAGTCATAACTCTCATAACAATTATTTTCAATAGCATACTGAGAACCGGGTATTTTCCGAACATCTGGAAAGTGTCCCAAATAACAATGGTGCTCAAAGCGGGAAAACCCCCACATCTTACGTCTTCCTACCGACCAATCAGTCTGTTACCAGTGCTCTCAAAAGTCTTCGAGAAAGTACTTTCTGTGCGGCTAAAAGCTTGTATGGCAGAGAAGAAACTAATCCCAGAACATCAATTCGGATTCAGAAGCAATCATTCGACAGTGGAACAAGTACACAGAGTTTGTGAAAAAGTGAGAAACGCCCTGGAAAAAAAGCTTTATTGCTGTGGAGTATTTTTGGATGTACAACAGGCGTTTGATAAAGTCTGGCATAATGGCCTACTCTATAAAATAAAGAAGACCCTACCTCATAACATGTTCTTACTCCTGAAATCATACATTGAAAATAGGTCATTTTATGTGAAAATAAACGACTCTGTTTCCGACATGTATGATATACAAGCGGGGGTACCGCAAGGATCAGTCCTTGGGCCGACATTGTATATTATTTATACCAGTGATGTTCCTGTGTCAGAAACAGTGATGACTGCAACATTTGCAGACGATACTGCTGTACTTGCTTCAAGTGATAGTCCAGAGCAAGCATCAGCGACCTTGCAAACACACCTCAACAAGATACATGATTGGATGAAGTGTTGGAAGATCAAGGCTAGTGCAGCAAAATCCAATCATATCACTTTCACCCTAAGAAGGAAAGATTGTCCGGAGGTCAAATTTGGGAATGAGCGATTACCACATAAAGATACAGTGAAGTACCTAGGGTTTCACCTTGACCGGAGGCAAACTTGGAAAAAGCACATCCAGAAAAAACGCGATGAGCTGAACTACCGTTTTAGATCTCTCCAATGGCTGCTCGGCCCGCAGTCAAGACTGTCACTAAACAATAAAATGCTTATTTACAAATCCATTTTAAAACCCGTCTGGACTTATGGTATACAGTTGTGGGGTACGGCGAAAAACAGCAACATTGAAATACTGCAAAGATTCCAAAATAATGCACTGAGGACCATAGCAAGAGCTCCCTGGTTTACAAAAACTGATGAAATACATGCTTACCTAGAAATACCTACTGTGAAAGAGGAAGTTAAGCATCTCACAAAAGCCTACAGAGACAGGGTAACAAATCATGAAAATGAGCTGGCGCGATGTCTAACACAGACAGAAATGACCCGTCGCCTTAAACGAAGCCACATCTGGGACAATTATTCAGTTGAATAAAACTGAATAAATTTTAATGAAGGACAGCCTATCAATGGAGAGGCCAGTTCTGCAAGTCACTCTACCGCTCAAAAGAACTGCTTATGGTCCAACGACTGATCGCAAGTTAGAACAATCAAGGAACAAAAAAAAAAAAAACTTTGAAATTGCACTGTGAGTCTTACTGCCATATTACAACATTTTTGAGTTTCAGGGAAAAATTCTAAAACTGCATGTTTGAATGAAAATGTTTACAGTAAGTTCTCTACCTAAGGGAACTAGGGAAGGGACATATCATATGTGTCTGTGTAAAGGACAATACACATTGCTGTAATGTAGCATGCAATGAAAGGAATTACCATAGCTTTGTTCATATTAACACACAGTGTGCACAGTTTGTTTGGCGAGTTGTTAACACTATGGGAATTCAGGGACAGCAGTGTGTTACAGCAGTGTGCGTAAGACATTTGTCACATGAGAATTCTTGCACTGGGAACTCACGTATGGGATAAGTATTTAAAAGACTTGTAGCTGAGATAATAAAAATTGTATGTATACATTTTAACATAAGTAATTTGGCTCTTGAAATACTGTACCAATATGTAAAAAACCTCATTTTGGAAAAAACTGCACATAATAGTTTTCAGCTTTGCATTATTAATTTATTTGTGATTTGATCATCACATATGAGCCTACAATGAGACTATGTCCCTTATTTATACTTACAATTTGTGGTAAATATTGTGCAATAACATAATGGATATGAATGAATAATATCTAATATCTTACCTCTCCCCATATTTGCAGAGCTGTAAGGAAAAAATATTATATGTTACACAGTTTTAAAACGAATTAAGTTAAAGGAATTCTTATGAGCTAAATCTTTAAAGGTTTAAATGCCTAGATCGTCTGTTTTACTCTAGAAAATGATATACTTAAATACCAAGTATTCAGAAATTCAGAATGAAGAACTAGAATGATGGAAAAGATGATTGCCTAAGTATTGTGTATTCTATTATTGAGGCAAATAAATCAAATTTTTGCACTATCAAACCCGAAAATTCTTTGATCAAAAATCAATACACGACTCAAGAGTGTTTACGATATAAAAGCGCGTCCTATTTATTTACAAAGAAATTATTAATTTCGATTACTAAAGTACATTAAAATGATAATACTATACCTCAAATTGTTTCTAGAATTTCAGTAACCAATAACTATTGCAGCAGATACCAATATAAACTCACAAATGCACAAAAATTTTATAATCAGAGAAAATTGTGTTTATTTTTGGGTAAATCCCCAGCAGTTTATTCTGTGAACAAGTTGATGTGTGACAGACAGAACAGAATAGAAAATTTTATCTCAGAATACTGTATGTCGTCGGGTTGTGGGCAGGTAGACACGAGGCGAGAAGTTCATTGCTCGGGAAGTCGGGACGCAGATGGTTTGGGTCCGGGACTCGACCATCGAGCAATAACGCAACGCAGCTTTACATGCGTAATCCATGTTCCTTACGGGTGTCTTATGTTGGGGCCCGGGGCGCACCGTGCCGGATTGCAATCGTGTTTGATATGAAAATACAGCCCGGCATATTGTGCGATAGTTTATAAAAATGTACAAATTTTTGCGCGAACCTTTAATATTATTTTTGCTAGTAACACATATTCTTTTTTTTTAAGTAAAATGTCACTGCAACGTCAATCAATGTTATCTTGTCAAAAGTTGTGTGTGGTTGGTTTTCGTTTTGTAAAAACAATTTTATTGAATTTATGTTATGTGCTCTTGATCAAAAATAATGAGACGATACAAATACTGTTTTCTTAATAGCTCACCATAAAATATTTCCATCGTGTACTTCCTATTTAGTCATAATGCTGCCCTGTTTACTTATTGTAGTTTTAGTGCTCATCGAATCCTCATTCGGCTTTTCCGATGTCGGAAAATGGGATATACCTTTAAGCGGGGTAAGCCAGTGTACTGCCTCACTCAGTATCTCACCCTTTATTTACCTATATACATTGCGCAAATCATCGGTTCCAACATTATTCCTAACTGCGCCCAAACCATGCCACTCAGCTTACCTACAGTCTCCTATCTGATATTTTTATTGATTAATGTTTAAACTTCAAATGGATTATATGCACATGTAATGATGTAGGAAACTTCTAATAACAAATCAAATTTCTTACAGGACTCTTGTGGATTTCATTTGGAGAAATCTCTTTTCAAGGGTGCAAAAGTAATAGGATCACTTACAATACACTGTGATGCTGTCCAAGCCACAAATATCACCGTCAGCTACCAATGGGCACCCACTATGTGCTCACCAGACTACTTTCATTATTTTGAAAAAGTAAGTACGGGGCAGATAAACCTGACCATCCTCAGAAGCATTGTTAGTATGAGAGGGGGGTCAGGTTTCTCTGCACCTGACCATACCATCATAGAATAAGCAGTATAGTAGTACTCAGTATTCTATGGTACCTACCATACACATTTAATCATATTTATTTCAACAAACTTTGTGTTACCTAACCTAATCCTAATCAAAAGTTATTCAATTCAATAATAATTAAGTATAAAATTTGTTACAGAGTGTAGTAGAATGCCCGAGTCATATCGACAGGTTCTCATTCACAGCACAGAACATTACTTTTCCACAAGTGTTTAGTAAAGAGGAAACGCACACATGTCTCAGCAAAATAACTATAATATTAGGTGATGACAAAACTTCACTGGCTGGTGGAAATGTACAGAAGCAGGAAAGTGAAATTGAAACACTGTCTGTAAGTACAATTTTTTTTGCATTACATACTCAAAATAAATTAATAGTCTTGGCTGGCAAATTGACTACACAGGGCACCATAATGACTAAATAATAAATTGACATTTCAACTTTTCTGTTACAGAAAATCCCTCCAATGATAGTGGTAGACAAGGAGGGCATCTACACATTCTCTCTGACGGCTGCCAGCAGTAAGGCATTCAACGGCACAGTCAGGGTGGAGATGGTGTCTCCATATGGCTATCTGTCTGCTGCTATATGGCCATTGCTACCAGTGAGTTCCTTTCAAATAAAGTAGCACCTATTTTTCCCTTATGCATATAATAGGTACAAGATGACAATTTAATATTTTTTAAGTCCTTCAAACCGAACCTGCATGACAATCAGCATACCTAGGTGACTAGTTATACACTGATTAGCTGTAAAAGTAATTGTACATCCCAAAGAGTGCCATCACTTTGGTACACAGTACTCATCCCAGCCCTCAGCCCATCAAAATAATTTTAGGTGCCTGCACAGTGTCATGCAGTTACAACTACCTCACAAAATCAATTATTTATATTTACACCTTTACACATAATAATTGCCAGTATGACCTGTAAAATAAATATTACCTAAGATTTATTTATAAATCTGTTGCTAGGTTCTACCTTACCTATGCAATAAAATTAGTAATCAGCTACTGACGTACCTTATGTCGTAACTCATAAGTACTTACTTATTTATGAATTGTTTTGTATACCTACCTAATAATAAGTTCTTTATTCTATTAATTGTAATTTGGAGGAATGACTAGTGGTCGTACAAACTCTAACAAGTTTCAGAATCACTAGGTTAAGCGAAAAATATATTGTAAACTTTTGAATTAAATAAATAAATAAATGCATTTGTGGTATGTGTCCGCGCGATGCGCGACGGGAGTATATTGTAAGCGCTGCTAGACTCCGCTGCGGAGAGTAGGGACTCCTGCATTGGGGGTTGGGAGCCGAAAAATCTATATCGCGTCCAGTGGCGTGCTTTAGGAGCCCTATGTCCTGCAGTGGGCTGCTATAGATGATGTTTTGCTGTCCTTAAGTACCCCAGTGGTACAGAGGGCCTTTACAAGCGTGCGCCATGCCGTCTTATCCTCAGCAACCGCTCCAGCCTTCTTTCAGCTCAGGCCTTGCAGTATTTCTTCAATACTACTTGTATTAGATTATTTTTTCCAAACATGTCCGCAGTTCTTCGGCGTGATGTGCGCAGTGTACACGGTGCTGTGCGCGAGCTGGCTGCTGGTGTGCGCGCTCAACTGGCGCGACCTGCTGCGCATCCAGTACTGGATCGGCGGCGTGGCTCTACTCGGCATGGTCGAGAGCGCCACTTACTATGGGGTTTACTCGTCTATTAATCGCACTGGGTGAGTCTTCTTCTTAGCGCGTCTGTGACAAACACTGGAAGCAGATTAGCGTTTAGCTACGCTGGAATGGGAGTAGGGTTTGTTACTCTGGTGAAAGGGTTAGCTAGTCACATAATCGATCAGTTTCTGAATGCTGGAAGGCTCTTTTCATGGACGGATGAGTTAATGCTGCAATCTTTCGGGGTAAACTATCCATTCTAGTATTACGTCAGAATATCTACATTCACTTCACGCTATACGTATTATAAATTGAAATGTCTGCGATTACTAAACGGAATCCTATATTAAATCCTTTTACGAAGGGAAGCTCATGGGAATAACCCAATAAAACGACATTACATACATACATTAACATGCTATTTATTTATAACCGGCAGATACTTCAACTCGGAAGCGTACATGTTCGCGGAGTGGGTGTCGGTGGCGAAGCGCGCGCTGGCCCGGATGCTCGTCATCATCGTGTCGCTCGGCTTCGGCATCGTCAAGTGAGTCATTCACGAGTCACTAATCACGAGTAATAATTTATCCACCAACCCGCACTAGGCCAGCGTGGTGGACTACACCTAAAACCATTCCTTAATTGGAAGGAGATTTGTGCCCTAGCAGTGGGGACGTGATGGGTCGTGATGATAATCATGAGTAACTAATTTTAATGTAATACAGTGATGGACAGGTGCAGCAGAATTCATGTATCGTGATCAATACGCAGATGAACACTTTTCGGCGCCAAAGGAAAATAACAACAGTGTGCAGCGCGATTGGTGTGCGCTATAGTAATCATAATAATATAACTTTATTTCAGATGTAAAAAGCCCATATATTGTTTAGCCTATTGCTGTCCAAATGTAGGCCTCTCCTAAAGCACGCCACTGGATGTGATGCACATCAGAGTCTAAGGGTCTAATCTAACAAAGGGTCCGTCCGTCCGCCATTTTGTATTGCTACTCTATTCGCTGAGTCATTGTCACAGGCCGCGCCTGGGCCCGGCGCTGCAGCGCGTGGTCGGCACGGGGCTGCTCTGGGGGCTGCTCGGCGCCATCGAGGCGTGGCTGCGGCTGCACCACAAGGCCGACGACGGCAACCGCGACCTGCTGCTGTCGGAGGCGCCACTGTCGCTATTCTGACAGCGCTCTTTAGGAGAAGCCCATGTCTAGCAGTTGTCAATGACGGGCTGATGAAATAGTGTACTTATATCGAAAATGGCGGCCGTATATAGAAAGAGCTATGATTACAGTGAGACAACATGAGTCCGTCCGCCATTTCGAATCGTTGCTTTATTCGCTAACTGCGCCACTGTCGCTATTCTGAGAGCGCTACGTTTGCCGGGCGCTCTTTATGTCTAGCAGTTGTCAATTACGGGCCGATTTAATAGTATATATAGAAAATTTAAATATGAAAATGGCGGCGGTATACAAATAATCCGTCCGTCCGTCATTTTGTACTGTCGCTTAATTCGCTGACTCATTGTCACAGGCCGCGCCTGGGCCCGGCGCTGCAGCGCGTGGTCGGCACGGGGCTGCTCGGCGCCATCGAGGCGTGGCTGCGGCTGCACCACAAGGCCGACGACGGCAACCGCGACCTGCTGCTGTCGGAGGCGCCACTGTCGCTGTTCTGACAGCGCTCTTTAGGAGAGGCCTATGTCTAGCATGGTCTAGCAGTTGTCAATTACGGGCAGATGACATAATGTATATCGAAAATGGCGGCCGTATATACAGACAGCTACGATCAGCCAATGAAATAATGTATTTATATCGAAAATGGCGGCTGTATATAGAAAGACCTACGACTTCAGCGAAATAGCACTAGTCAGTCCGCCATTTTGTACTGTCGCTTAATTCGCTGAATCATTGTCACAGGCCGCGTCTGGGCCCGGCGCTGCAGCGCGTGGTCGGCACGGGGCTGCTCTGGGGGCTGCTCGGCGCCATCGAGGCGTGGCTGCGGCTGCACCACAAGGCCGACGACAGCAACCGCGACCTGCTGCTGTCGGAGGCGCCACTGTCGCTGCTGGACAGCGGCATCTGCTGGTGGGTGTTCGTCTCGCTCGCGCACACCATGCGCACGCTGCAGCTGAGGAGGTAAGCACTATCCCGCTTGGAAATAATATGATTATGTACTGTTGACTCCATAAATACTACAATTTGCTCGTTATTTTATACTCTTCGCGGATGTTCAATAGTAATAAAACAAAAGTTGTTTCGTATGACCCCCTGAGTAACCCATTTCGGATTACTATATTTACACCCTATTATGTCCTTGTCTTTTTTGCGAAAGATCCGATCTGTCAATACTCGCATTTTACACACCGCCATTTAATATTCATTTCTTTATTGGTGAGGTTATACATATACTACTACTGGGCTGATTTACATGAAACAGAATCCATCTTTGCATGATTGTATAAAAATGGTACATCTTGTATTGGTTGTTGAAGATTGACAGCTCTATCTTACCCTACTCAGTATATTTTTTTCAAGCGCTTGATATACTGAATGATTCCTCTTTTTCAAACTCACAGTAGGCACACTATGTTGAGGAAAAGGTACAACATATTTACATGGGTGTTTCTTTTGTTTCAGAAACGCCATAAAACTATCCTTATACAGACATTTCACTAACACCCTAGTCTTTGCCGTCATATCATCAGTTATATTCATGCTGTACTCTATCAAATCATACAGAGTTCTGGCATGCATCACAGTAAGTACTTCTTATTTATAATGGTGATTGTTCATCCCTCATCCCATCCTATGGTTTTGGTTCACACTAACTATTAACTCCATCTTAAAACATGCATTTCATTTTACATGCATTTTACACATAGCAAAATATACAATGGGTGTGTCTTAGTCATCATAATATTTATATGGAACTACATTGTCTTTGACATGGTATATAACACTTTGAGGAACCAGCCAGGACCCTTCCAAATGGAATATACTAAATATAAGTTATTACCTAACTCACATAAAATTCACGTTTCAGTATTCTAAAGCTCGCATCGGATATAATATAACAACCTTATTATTACAGGACTGGAAAGAGGTATGGATGGATGAAGCTTATTGGCACATTCTGTTTGCGAGTGTGCTGACCGTCATCATGGTTTTGTGGCGGCCCACCAATAACAACCAGCGGTACGCGTTCACGCCGCTCCTCGACAACGCTGATGATGATGATGGTAAATATGGCTTAAGTATCTGTAGTCTAGCAGATCCCAAGAAGGTCCTGGGTTCGATCCCCCTCTAAGCCCCGCCTGCCAAGCATAAAGTAACTTTCTGCCAAGTGTAGATATTATGACAATAACCCTCCATTCTTGAAGGCGAGTCGCATGTCCTGCAGTGGATTTTGGATTATTATGGGCTGTGCATTTAAGATAATTGGCTTGTGTGGACCTTTAGAAAAAATATTCCACCTCATCCTCCACTCCACCACCCTGTCACAAACCAACGAAAGTTGACCAGTCATCTTCATCCCCACAGAAGAGGAAGAGCAATTCGTGAACGACGCGTACGGCGTGAAGATGCGCGGCACAAGTTCGGGCGACTCCCACGAGGCCAAAGAGCTGCTGCCCGACCCCAACTCCCTGGAGACCGACCTGCGCTGGGTGGAGGAGAACATACCCACCAGCACCCTCCCGCTGCTAGACTCCGATGAGGAAATCATCAACACCAAGTTCGAAGTCTCCAAGATGCAGTGATGTGGATGTATTGTTGTGTAATATATGTATGTGTCATGTGAGTGAATGGGTTTTCTTTCTGTAACTGTTTTCGTCTTGGAATGGTTTTTGGATTTAGGTAGTTTAATCTTCTGCTCCTCCGCTAGACATTTATAAGATTTAGCCACTTGGCCGGCCGCTATACAAAAACTATATATTTTCAGCTATCTGGAAATGAAAATGATTGTAGGTATTAACAAAATTAAACTAAGTATTTATGATAAGTAAAATTTATTACACTCAGTTTGTATTGCATTATTTCTTTGGTATACAAAAATATGCGTATAATATGATTTGCTAAAATAGTAATTTATGAAATGAATAAGTATTGGTAAGAAATATAACACCAAATTTTAAAGATTATAAGAAATAAACATGGTGAGTACTTGAGTATTACTTACAAAACTATAATAATAAGTTAAGTAGGTAGGTACCTAGTTATTTCATTTTTAGCTTGGTAAGCCGTAAAATGTCGCAGCAGCAATATTTATTTGATGTTTAACTATTTGGAATCTTTTTCTCAATGTGAGATATAAATATTGGAAGTTTCTTTTCTATTATATTGTCAAGACATTAAAATTATTTGACACAGTGCCAGTCTTTTGTATCATGTTTGATTAAAATTGATTTACTTGTACGCCTAAAATACAAAACAAAATATATCCTAAACTATTACTTACTCTCATTAATTTGTTTAATTTGAAAATACTGAAAATCATTCATTTATAAATCTCACTGAAACCTTGTGCATTGTTCAGATTTAAAAAATACAATATTATTACCTTAACCTATCTTAAAAATAAGTATTAATTCAGGATTTCTTTTACAATAATTCAATAATGTGGAATACATATACTATCAAGAAGTAGTATAGTTCCTTGGGTCCTATTCTAGAACATACACATTTATAAGCCTAATAACATACTGAGAATGAGTTACACTTAATTATTATCATAATAAAAGTCATAATCTTCGGGTTCATCTGGAATTGGTGGGGGATCCTTTGGAATGTCGATACCTTCTGCATCTAGCAGTCTGACCTTGATGTCCATAGACAGCAGAGTCTCTAAGTCATTTTCAAAGTTTTTGCTTACCATTTTTTCATTAAGCAGGGCATTAATACCATCGGTCCAATAGTCATAGATTTGTTCATCTGGCGCCATGAAATCCAAGGAAGTTACACTATCTGATTTCAAGATGAGAGAAAATGCCAGCTGTGGTGTGATTTTTCTTCCTCTAAGATCTTTCATGTGGGGACAATCTTTACCCACTATGAGACACTTTATATCTGCCACAGGTATCTTGTTTCCAAGTTCTTCTATACTTGGTGTGCTTTTTTCATCACAATCACCATAGTGAAGAACTTTGTGGTTGGGAGAAAGACGAACAAACCAAAACTTTTCTTTAATCCGTTGACCTCTAGAGGAATACTTCTTGAATCTTGTGCCACCAACCAAGACACCCAATCTTTGCTGCTGGATCAGTTCAATTATTTCAGGGGTGATTTTCTCCTTCAGTTCTACAATAGGACGGGCATGAGATTCCCAAACTTCTCTATTAGTCCTCTCTTGTTGCCAGATTTGTGTAATCTCTGAATAAGTCAACTGATTGATTTTTTGGCGAAATTTTTCAAAGCTGTTAGGTGAAGATGACAGGGCCCTACTTATCTGTTCCCTGACTACACTGAATACTTTGATGAAGTCTTCCGTTGTGGCCCTCATTTCCTTCCATGTCTTGTTGAGTAGCACAATGCAGACACAGAAGAGTTCTTCAAAAGGTCTATCATTAGTGAAGAACAGTGGATGGTAGCTCTGCCCCTGCTCGCTGGGCGGCTCTCCAATGTGCAGGATGTCACACAGCAGCTTCACTAGTTCTACACTTGTTTTACCAAATGGACATTCATGCTCATCTGCTCTGCAACTGTTTTCTAAAACAATCTTTGTATAGTCTTCCTGATAATTTCTAGAGAAATATAGCATACAATCAAGAGCTAATATGCCAGGAGGAGTCTCATTAAAATCTTTCATTGGATCAATTTCACATTTGAATCCTAGTTTTTTGGTATTGTCTTTGGAAAAGCTAAGTTGTCGCCGTGCATTCACTTCCATAGCTGAGGCTCCATCATTTTCAAAAGCAATTCTTCTGAGTTCTTTAATTTTCTCCTGTGATTCTTGTTCCTGAGAGTCAGCTCTTTGTTTCATTCTTGGTTCCAGCAGTCCCAGGGTCAGTGTCTGCAGAACATACAGTTGATGAGCCAGCTCAGTACCTACACCCTCTTTAGGAGCATTCCTTGAAAATTCACTCATAGCTATCAAGTTGTCATAGATCACATTACGAACTTGTTTGCTTGATAAGGTAGCAGCAATAGTTTTTCTTTTAGTCACATCTGCCTTAGAAAAAATAGCATTAATAAGAGCAATAGCATTCTGTTGTATGACACTGTCCTGGTATGAGTTCTGCAGGTGTGACACCAGGTTGGGTATAGTTATCTCATTCTCAACTTGCAAGTTCTTCCCTGAACTGTTTAGTACAATGTTTTCCAGAATTGAAAGACTGGACTGAATAACTTTTGGGTCCTGAGCATTTGCTAAATTGTTAATAAAACTGGCCACTTTACTGATAAATGGATTTTCCAGTATGTCCCAAGATATAATTCCATGATCCATGAGTTCTACGAAGGTGACCAATGCGAATTTCAAGCAGTTCCCGGAAAACTTGCCCGATTCAATGTTTTGGATTATAAGGGACAGCCCTTTCTTGTTTATGAACTCAAGGGCAAAAGTAAGATCACTGCTCAGTATAGACAGTTTTTCTAGGGCTGCCAGTTTTTCAACTTCAGTTCCAGAGTTAATTTTGCCAAGTATTTCTTGTACAGTCCGAGCAGGAGACAGCTCGAGCCTCAGAACTAGCCCATTCTTGATTTCGTTACGATTCTTTTCCGTTATGTAGTTCCGATTATTACTTTCAGAGAACTGCAAGGCGTAGTTCTCAGGATCTGGTAAGCCCCAAGGTTTACAGAGCTGGACTTGAATAATGCTGGATAAAGGTTGACTTTGGTCGAATTCGATCAACAGTGGCACCTTGTCCTGAGTCTCGGGTGCATTAAGCATTTCCACAGCTATCTTTAATATTGTCGAGTCTTTCGTCGCAGACGGCATTTTGTTGGATTTTGTAGTCATTTACACAACATTTAAAACACAGTATTTTATTATAAAATCAGTAATGGGCCAAAAAACAATGAATGAGATCACAATCATCAACTCAAGCACTCCCAAAGAAATATGATTGATTTGGCACTTTTGACAGACAAGGCAATCCTCACAGACTGTTTGACGTTTCGTTTGGGTGTTATTATTCTGAGTGCTGCGAACGGGAGCGAGATGTCTATCCTTGCTTTAGAAAAGTACCAATCAGGAATATAATTACTTGGAGAAGATAGTACAGTGAAACTATAAAGTCCTGAAATTAAATGAGGGCGCAGCTATCTTTCACGTAGCAACCCTATATAGCGAAACAAAACTGACTTTGATACTTGAAATTTTGCCTGTGACTACCTACCCTATTTCTGTATTCAAAAACAACTTATCATCCACAAAAAAGCTCATTATTCAAGCTAGAAGGTGTTAATAAATGAAGGCTTATAGTGAAACCAATAAATATTTATTTAGATAACGTAACAAATGTATAAAATATCCGGATTTGTTGACGAAGGGCACACATAGTAAAATCATCAATTTCTCTTTTTAGACGGCTTGTTCTGTTTCTTCCAGGAGTTAGAAATATTCCATTACAGAGCCCTCTTTTGCAATATGCCGGACGGTACTGTCCGATACTCCTATAAAATAAAATAAAAATGCTTATTTGAAACTACCCTTAAGTTAAGAAAAACAGAGTTACAGAATGAGAATTTAGTAAGTAAACAAAAAATATATCTTCAAGTATCAAAATGTTATGGTTTGACTCAACTTAAACCAACTCAAACCTACAACCAGCGGTATGTAAACAATGTTCGACTTAGGCTCTCAACCTAGGTTTATCGATTAATGAAGCGTTGGTACTGATAAAAAATGAATTATTACAATTTGTACAATGTTACATACCCGTCATAGACGCTGTACGAGCGTAAACATCCTCCAAATTCGACAAAATGTGTCCAGCTTCATGTTCCGCTAAACATTGTATATAAACTCGATAAATAACTTCCCTAGCTTGACTACGAATATTTTTCTTCTTCTTCCTAATTGCAAACAAGCTAAATAGTTGTTTTTATCTAGATTATCCTAATAATTAATAGGAAAATTGAAAAAACAGCCAACCGCCAACTGCCATAAACAATTGTTATGACTTTTATGTTTCTTTTCTAATGGTGCCAGGCTCCTGAAAATTTTAGTTCCTCTAACATTAATTTCATGAATTAATAGTTTCACTGTAGATGCACCTCTAAATTATTAATTGGCTTTTTGTTGTCTTTTATTTTTGTCTAATTGTACTGATTTAGCTGTAAGTTTTCCTAATAAAGTAAAATAAATAAATAAATAAACCTGTAATAAAATGGGGTTAACCCTTCTGTCCCCACTACACGGGTTCGGTATCGTTAGATTAACGTCGCTATATCGGGATTTACTTACCATAAATACCGCTGTGATAGGTGTAAGTACATTAAACTAGTTTACACTGAGGAAAAAAAAACTACGTTAGTTTATCGATGTCGATAAGGGACCCATGCCCCGGGTCCTGGCTTCTTGATAAGGTCCTCGAAAGGATATTTGCATAGAGCCTCAACAATACAACCTTAGTAGTATTATGTATTATAATATACCTACTAACTTACATTTTCTCCATGGGTCTGACCCGCCGCCGACCCTATTTACGGGGGAGTATTTACCATTTATGTATCAGTGATGAATGTGATAGTTCAGTACTGGCACAGGCACGGCATTTATTTTCAGGACTTTATATAGATGGACGGATGGATGGATGGCAGATTATAGTTATTGACTCATTCGCGCTCGAGCGCTCGTTGCGGCAGGACCGATTTCTTGTCTTGTTTTCGGGCGTACCTAATATATTTCGATAGTTACCTACTTACGTTTATAAATATGAACTGTTATTTAACTATTTCAAATGGATAACGTGAATACGGACAGTGAGTTAGTGGAAGACTACAATCATGATCATGTTTTATTAGACCACGACTATAACGAAAGTGAGTCAGTACAAAGTGTGAATATGGAGTTAGAAGATTTGGAGAACAGCACGCGTGCCGAAAAGCGAAGTCGGGCATTAGATCAGGAGGAGGTTTGGACGACTGTGCAACGTAGTAAAAAACGATTAGCACGTAGTATTAGTGAAGCAGGGAATACAACTATACCGGAGGAAATAATTGAAGTCAGCATAACCTCAAAAGAAAAGTTACCGAAACAAATTGGTTTAGCACGGCTTTTAAAGTCAGAAAATATAAAAGATGTTGCGAGAGTAAGGTATGTTAACTCTTATAAGGTACTTATAAGGTTTAGTTCGAGATCAAGTGTTGATGAGATTATAACCTGTAAAAATTTTACTGACAAAGGCTGGCGAATACAAAGAACTCTAGAAACTAGTATTTCCTATGGAACGATTAGGGATGTTGAATTAGAGCTCTCTGATGAACAAATATTAGAAAATCTTGAGAGTGACACCCAAATAATTAATGTTAAGAGGCTCAAACAACGAAGCGCCGATTCTGCCGAGTGGGTTGACAGTGAAGTGGTACGTATTGCCTTTCAAGGTTCTCATTTACCCTCTTACGTACGTTCACATGGAATGAGAGTACAAGTAGATCCTTACGTTTATCCTGTGACACAGTGTTCCAGATGTTGGCGGTTCGGTCATAAACAAAGAACATGTACATCAGTGAAAGTAATATGTCCGAAATGTGGTAAAGATCACCCTAATTGCGATACTACAGTATATAAATGTGCTAATTGTAAAGGAGCCCACATGACACTCGCTAGAATATGTCCCACATATGTTAAAGAAAGGAAGCTACGGGAACTAATGTCTGAGTTCAACTGTACCTACAAAAGAGCTCAGACATTATATGTACCACCTGCACCCCAGTCTGCTCCGCCGTTGCTCCAAGAAGATTTTCCAGCAACTATTCACAGCCAAGATTACAGTCCTTTGCCCCCCACTTTAACAACGTCATACGCGCATGTAGCCGCCACAAAAAAAAAGCCGACAATTACCAAAGATAAAACATCAACAGAAATACCCGCTGAGACACCTAGAAATAAAAATAAACACAGAAACAAAAAGAAAAATAACCATATAGAAGACGAGTTTCTAGTATTTTCTGAGACGGAAAGTAACGATCATAGTGATCAGGAATCGAAGTGCGGTGAAGGAAAAGACAGACCTAGATTTCAAGAACTGTTTCAGAAAATCAAGAATATTATTTTGGAGAAGAGAATGTCATGGGCTGAGAAAATTAAGACTGGTGGGATAGTTATTTTAGAATGGGTTTATAATTTTGTTGTGAGTTATGTATCAGAATGGCCGCTATTAAGTTTATTTACTCATAATGGATAGAAGTAATCTTCGTAACTTGAATATTTTACAATGGAACTGCCAGAGCTTGAAGCCTAAACTATTACCATTTGAGACAATTTTATCACAAGAGAAGATCCACATTGCGATTTTGAGCGAGACATGGTTGGAGCCGGAGAGCCCCCTTCGTATAGCAGGATATAACGTATACCGCAAGGACAGACACGATGGATACGGAGGCACCGCCATCTTAACGCACAACTCAGTAAAAGCTCATATAAATCAAGTACAGCACCCTAATACCGGAATGGAGATCATTGGGATAAGAATATTAAATTGCCAGCATATAGAGAATATCATTTCCTTATATTGTCCATCTTCAGTACGGACGGAACAAAACGATTGGGATGTAGTCTTTTCTTATTATGACAAGAAAACCATTGTGGCCGGGGACTTTAATGGACACCACACTAGTTGGTCAGTCAAGTCAGACACACGAGGCAACCACTTATTCGATGCTTCAATGGACAAGGGTTTAGTTTCCTTGAATGATGGGACCCCAACAAGACTACGGCTAGTAAATGGTGTGCTCCAGAAATCTGCACCCGATGTGACAAGGGCGTACCCAGGATTTCAGCTAGGGGGGGGCAGCTCTTGAGATGATGGTCGGTCGTGTATATTGAAACAAAAATCATGAAAATTGACTTTTATTAAGGTCAACTAGGCCAATTGCGTCTACGGGCCAAATTAATCTTTTCGATCCTATTTGAAAACGGCTTTATCAATATTGAAAAATGCCATCTAGTTACGGTGGCTTAAACTAAATACTTTACATGAACTGCAGACAGATGGTGTTGTAGTCAACATAATATTATCCAAGTATTCATTTTGTGATTTGCACATTTTTTTGAAAGTTTGGTACTGTGACTGGTGATTGAAAATGTGAATCTAAAGGTTTCTTTATCAATTGATTTTATTCAGTAGGTATTCTAAACAATAGTCATTGGGCTACTTATAATATAGACACAAATTTTCAATGAAATAGCTTTAATTGATGAATTAATGATGTTAATTTTTTTATGTTTGATAAAAGTCTTGGGGTAAAAGCGTTAGGCGTAATGGGGCTATTGCGATTGTTGCAACGCATTGCCTCAAAACAGAAATCGTCAACCTTTTAATACATACATAATAATGCTCACGACTATAGTCACCCGCTTTTCGCTGTAAATTTGTATCGCCGTTTTTTATTGAGTACAAAGCACTAAAGTTGTCGGGTAAGTGTACAACCCGACTGTCAGATTTTTTCAAGCTGCCCGAAGGCCTCTGACTAGGCTTAACAACTGCTGCCGAAGCAGCAACCGGGACCCACGGCTTAACGTGCCATCCAAAGCACGGAAGCGTCCAGAAAAGAACCATTTGAAATCGGTCATCCATCCAAGGCTGACCGTGCCATGTGTTAACCTCAGTGATCAGTTACGATCACTGAAACCAGCTCGATAAGGATTTTTACTATTTTTGAACACTTAACTTATTGAAGAGAATGGGTTTTGCCATGCACATATTTTAATTGATATCTAAGTTTAATACCCGTATTTGATCCAATCTTACTATTTTTCTAAAGAATATAAATGAGAGGATGTATGGATGTTACTTTATTTTATTCACAACTTTCACTCACCACTATTAAATCTACATTCTTACTCACTTTACAGGAGTACTTAGGTAGTTCTTTTTTCATAAAATTGTTATTTGGATTTATCATGGAGTAAATGCGTCCATGAAAATTAGACGCATTTTCCTGATTTCTACTAAATCATCTGTGAATTCGTCAATAGTTTCTTTTGGCTAAATTAACTGCCATACTATTGCCCAAAAAAATATACTAGATAAAACTCTCTTATTTTTTTCACGGAAAGCTTACCTATTGAATAGTTACATACTAAAAACACATTTGCCTCAAACCTGGAAAATGCGTCCAAAATCACGATTTTTTTAAGACACTAAATAAGAAACTTTTATAAGATTCCAGCAAAGAAATCAATGCTTTAAATTTGTTAAGAAATAGTTGTTCAATAGTCGTTAGTTTCTTAAAGTAAATATCTCACTTTTACATTAAATTTTTCATACCTTTGCTCCCATTATTCCGAAAACTTTTAGTGATCTAAAAATACAACGTAACCCCAGTTGACCTTAATTAGTTTGATTAAGATACAAAACAAAATAGGTAGGTAGGTAAGAGTAGATAACACGTTTTTAATTCCGACTTGGCAGGAAAATTTACGTTTATTTTATCTTCTAGGGGGGGGCAGCTGCCCCCCCCTGCCCCTACCTGGGTACGCCCTTGCGATGTGACATTCACGACGGCTGATATAGCAATGAAGTTTTACTGGAAAGTCACGAATGAATCACTCAGTAGCGATCATCTTATGATAAAACTGTCTAGCACATTAGATAGCCCTCCCGAAATCAAAAGAAAAAGGAACTATAAGAAAGCAAACTGGAAAGAATACAAAGATAGTATACAAGAGACTCTCCTTAATAACCCAGACTACTTCCAGTTAATAAAAGAAAATCCACAGGAATCCTATGATAAATTTTTAGATATTATAAGACAGTCTGCTGATTCTTCCATACCTTTTATAAAAATGTGTGAAGACCCACTACGAGTAGATAAGTTTACCCCTAAACCGTACTGGAACCAGGAGCTATCCCGTGCTGTGGCTGAAAGAAGACGTGCACTGGCGGTTTTCAGAAGAAACCCGACACCGGAAAACTTAGACCAACTCAACCTCAAAGTCGCGCAAGCTCAAAAAACTATCCGGTCAGCGAAAAACAAAGCGTGGTGTGAATTCTGTGACAGTGTGGATAGTAATACTAGTGCGAGTGAGATGTGGAAGAAGATGCGCTGGTTAAAGGGATACAAATCGCAAAGGGTGCATATCAGTGAGGATAGAGCAAATGCAATGATAAGAAATTTAACCCCTGACTCAGTAGTTCCTCCTAGACCACATTTCAGCTCATTCAATGTTAATTTAACGAAACCCATATCGATACAAGAGCTAGATAGGTCGATTAAACCTAAAGACACGGCACCGGGCGAAGATGGTATATCATTTTCCATGCTGAAAAACCTTCCTGAAAATGGTAAAATATTTTTAGCTCAATTTTATAATAACTGCCTCCAATCTAGTTTTGTACCGAAACAGTGGCGATACGTAAAGATCGTGCCTATCCCTAAATCAAATGATAATAATAACGTAGCCCCAGCGCTTAGACCTATTGCTTTGATGTCATGTTTGTGTAAAATATTCCATACTGTATTAAATAATAGAATAGAGTGGTTCCTGGAGAAGGAACAATGTTTCTCTCCCTCTACCGTTGGATTTCGCAAGTCTCGCTCTTGTATCGACAGTCTGGCTCGGTTAACATCATCAATTCAGATCGCTTTTTCTAAAGATATGCTCACATTGGGTTGTTTTGTTGACATTGATAGTGCCTACAATAATGTTGAAATAGTTAGATTATTAGAGATAATGGACGGATTTGGAATAGGATCTAAAATTTGTAATTACTTGTGGAGCTTTTTGAAAGAAAGAATTCTAAATATCAATCTATCTGATGGCACTATCAGTGACAACAGAACCACTAACCGCGGCCTAGCCCAGGGAGACCCGTTATCGCCTTTGTTATTTAATGTAGTAACTGCACATATTTGTAAGAGTATACTGAATGTATGTATTTCACAATATTCTGATGATTTTGTAATATTTTATTCATCCAAGTCCATTATAGATGTTCAATCAACAATTCAAACAGCTTTAACAAGTTTTTGTTATCTTATAAATGATCTGGGCTTAGACATATCATATAGAAAAACTAAAATTTGCTTATTTCGAAAGGGAGTCAACAGAAGCAATGTTGTTGTTAAAGTCAATAATTTCTTATTTCAGTTAGTTAGTAATGTTAAATACTTGGGCATGTGGTTCGATCGGTCCTTGAAATGGGGGAAGCATATAAATGAAATAACCGAGAAATCGACCAAGTTTTTAAATATTTTAAAAGTTTTATCTGGGTCTAATTGGGGTGTCCATCCAAAACATTTAAGGCGAATCTATATTTCCATCATTAGGAGTAGAATGGACTATGCCAGCTTTCTATATGATACCAGCGCAAAAACTCATCTTTATAAACTTGATAAGATACAGAACCAAGCCATGAGAGTTATTGGCGGATTCATTAAATCAACACCAATACATGTTATGGAAAGTGAACTGGCTTTATACCCGTTGTCGCTCAGAAGAAGGTACTTAGCAGGTAAATTCTGGCTGAGATCTCGATCTATAACCAATAACATTAACATTAAAATTATTAGTGATTTATCAGATCAGTTGGCACAACGTTATTGGCGAAATAAAAATACCCCTTTACTTTGTTCCATAGAAGTAGACCTAAAAGATGTACCTATTTATTCTAGTGAGATGTTGGAAATGTATTCTTTGGATGTTTGGGTAGCCGGTATAGATATACAGGATGTTATACGGTGTAATGTAGATATGGTTGATAAAGCTAAAAGACTGTTTAATATTAGTTATTTAAAAGATTTATGTATATCTTATCTAAGAGAGCATTACTGGAACTGTCATAAAATATACACTGATGCATCTAAAGAAAATAATGGAATAGGTGTAGCGTTTTTTGACTCTGAACTATTGTATTCACAGAAGACTAAGATAAGTACCAATATTTGCATAATGGAAGCAGAACTCCTGGCTTTGTACAAAGCGTTATGCTACGTTATTTCAAATCAATTTGACCGAACCGTCATTTTAACGGACTCAAAAAGCGCTCTCCTCCATGTGGCTCGGTGCACCTCGACCGTTCGAGGAGTCCCGATAGCCTACAGGATCCTGCAGTGTCTGCAGCAGGTGCGTGCGCAGGGGCGCGCGGTCTGGCTGCAGTGGGTGCCGTCACACATCGGACTAGACGGGAATGAGGAGGCGGATCGCCTCGCTAGACTAGCTGTCACTGAGGGCACTGCCCAGACCTACCGCCCTTATTTCACGGACTTGCTGCCTATAGTTAGTAATAAGTGTTATAATTTATGGAAGCAACATTTCAATGACAAGTCAGTTAACATAGGAGTTTGGTATAAGACAGTACAAAATCATCCCTTGAGAGTGCCATGGTTTGATAATTGCATACTGGGCAGAAACGAAATTGTAACGACTCTTAGACTACGTTCCGGACACATGCCACTCAACAAATTTGCGTTCTTAATGGGTAAAGTTTCATCACCAAATTGTAGTGAGTGCGGAGTGGTTGAAGACGCCTATCATATCATAGTGGAATGTGTGCGGAACGAGTCTAGAAGATTTGTATTAACTCAAAATAATATTTATGTGTGTAATGGAGGTGTGAATACCATATTATCATATCCATTGTCTGATGAGGCACGAGCAATTGTTAAAATGGTGCAACTGGGCCTTAAAGCCAGATAAAGAGTTCCTTTTAGTTTTTAAGTTTCTGATTCTAATATTATATGTTAATTTTACAGAAGTTGTAACCTAGAGTTAAGTAAAATAGTTTCTTATCGTTATATGTGTTATGTTCCGATGAAGGCGACATGGTCTTCCATTGTTAGTACCAAGCTTTCTATAAAAATAAAAGATTAAAAAAAAAAAAAAAATAGTTATTGACTCCTGGAAGTTTACTGTTGATAAAATTTCTGTAGGTAGGTACATAATAAGTACCTAGTTATCAAGTTTTTTATCTAATTTTAAGTAGGCCCCAATCCCAATACACAGATTTAAGCAAATATTTAAGTATATTAAATAAGTGAATAAAATACGTATTCGTATTAAAACGGAATTTATTTACAAAAACAATTTAAGTATAAAGAAATGTACTATAAGTAAGTATGTATAATGTTATATAGGAACATAATAAATAGACTATGATCACAAGTAGGTACCGAACTGCTTGCGCTGGGGTGGCATAAATATCTCTCTTGCTGACTGTACTTTAGCAAAATATTATTTTTTTTAATACATATTTATGTAGGCATAATACCTAGGTGCCTCTCTAATTTCCCACATGTGTGCTCTTCATGGAATGTTGTTGGTAATAGGTACTTATCTTTAACATGAATAAAATCACAATTTGTGCCACTACATATTAAGGACAAATAACTACCTAACTACTACCTTGAATTAATATAATGGTCACTACATAATAATAGTTCTATAGCCTTGACATCTTACTTTAGTATGAGGGAGATACAGGACATATTTACATAGATTTAGCAAAAACAATTACTATAGACTTTAATTACGTTTAACGTACCTATAAACCGTATCAAATTTATGATCCGATTTTATTATTTTGAAATGCATTACCTACGAGTGCATATCAAATGCGTGGTACGTTCGGTAAATAAATACAAGATTAATAGGTATGTACCTGAGGCAGTACCTACGTAAAATGTTCTTACAATTTACTTTTTGATAGTTTAAATAAATATTTTTAAAATAGAGTAACATGCTTTATATTATCTATTAAATGTAACAAATTGAAAATAAGCCACATGGAAATTAAAAGACGTGTAACCTACCTAGGTATTTCGCAGCTAAGATAAGATTAGACTCGCTTCGTAACTTCGCCTTTCGTTAACTAGAGTGATCCCCCTGAAACGATTGACTCTTCTTTTTCAGTAGTCTTTACATATCCAATACTTACTATGTTTATCTAAAATTACAATACTTAAGTAACATTTATAGGAAATATTTTTATATTATATTGGCTATGGAACTGTGGACTGCAGGATTTCAGATAGGTACTCTAATATATTATACAGGTTCCTAAGTACGAAAAACTATATAAATAGGTAGTGCGGCTTCCACAGAAACCTGATGAGTCCTCCTCTCAGAGATACGTCTCTCTGTGGAATGGGGTCAGTTTTCTTTGAATATTCCACCCTGTTTTATCTATGGAAAGATATTCATTTGGTTGAACTACAGCGTGCCCATCAAGCGACGGTCGAATGGCGTAGTGGTTAGTGGCCCTGACTGCTACGCCGAAGGTCCCGGGTTCGATTCCCGGCTGGGGCAGATATTTGTTTAAAGACAGATATTTGTACTCGGGTCTTGGGTGTTGATATTTATATTTAATATCTATCTATCTATGTATTTGTGTAGATATATCAGCTGTCCGATACCCATAACACAGGCTCTGCCTAGCTTGGGGTCGGATGGCCGTGTGTGAGATGTCCCCACATATTTATTTATTTAAAAAACAACATTACTACTCCTCGAACAAGGGTGCCAACAGTCCACAGTCCCACCCACATTTGGAAGTACCTACCTACTAGGTACAATAGAGTATATGTCAAGTAAATATCGACAGATTGGCTTACAATAGGATGGACTGCCTATCCAATACTAGGCTAGATAGTATCGTTATAATGAATTATGTGAATGAAGTATAATGTCAGGATCATAGATCATTTTTAGGAATTTATTATTTATGTAGTCTAGTTATTAAAAAATGAATATTATTATGGTGGCAATGTTAATACTGGTCATAGAACATTCTGGGTCCATAATTTACTTGACATACTCAGCTTTCGGACAAGTCAGTTTAAATTACGATTTATTATCCAACTGTTGGACTATTTGGTTGGAAACCAATTTCGTTGCTGCTGCTGCATTTGGAATAAGAAACCTGTTCATGTCTTTAATTAATAAGTTGTCTCCATCAGGAACTCCATACTTAAATGTTATAAGTTCAGGATGCCTCTTCTTTGCTGTAATTTTGACTATGGTGGATAATGGCCGCCGGGCCATAACTTTGGCGACTCCTTGTTTGTTAGGTATTTCACGTAATATAACTAAGTGCGTCTCAGTTACTACTAAAAAGGAATCCAACATGTATCCATTTAGTAAAACTTCTTGGCATTGAAAGCTGTTGACCACATTCAGTTCTTTCAAAAACTTATTGATATCGACTATTTCTTCATTCGAATTAGAATCAGTCACATCTCTACGGAGTTCCAACTTGGATTCGTCTTCTTCGTCATTGATGCTGAATACTGGCGGGACATTCCTGTATCTACGATCTTTTTTGTCATTGGCTGAAACGTGCCACTCTCCATTTCCTGGTGTGGCAGTTGGATTAACAATGTAATCAATTAATTTTCCTTTCACTTCTTGACTTTTAGCTTTCATGGCAGATGAAAGTTTACTAAACAGTTGAACTGATGGAATGTTTTCTCTACTTCTCTCTTGCATATTCATGGGGCTATTGTTATTATTGCTGGGTGCACAAACTAAACAGGCTTGAGGATTATGCTCTTCCAAACAATCTGTCATGTGAGCCCCAAAATAATCATGAATAGCAACAAAACCCCCGTCTAGCATTGAGACATGTTTCGTGTTTTTCTTCAGAAATGAGGCAACCACCATATGAGCATAGCTGTCTTCTTCTGTTCTGCCTGATCCCACAAAACACAGGTGTTCGCCAGCAGCCAGGGATCCGGCTGCTAAGGCCTGTCTCTGTGCATTCAGTAATCCTTGCACTGCTGTGTTAAAAGCATTAGGTTCCTGCAGCATGAGGTTGCAGTCAAGATGAAAGGCAGTTGACAAATGGCCAGCATTGTACTGCTCTGCTGGTCGACAATCCACAAGGAAAAACTTTATGCTCTCTACATCAAGTGCAGCATCAACCGTAGCACTCTCTACCAACTCATGCACAGCCACTGGCAGACATAGTGCTTGTGAATATAATTTAGAGTTAATTTCTAGTTCACAATCAGAAAATAATAATTCCAATACATCATCTCTGAATGATACTGGGGTTTTAAGGGAATAGTAGTTGGCTAAAGAACAGAAGTCAGATACGTCATTTGCCTCTAGGTCAGCTGGCATTCCAGTAACTGCCTGGATTATAGCAGATTTATCTTCATTTTGCATTTGCAGTAATTGTTCTCTTGCATTTATGATCATAATCAAGCAAAGGAAAAATATAAAAAATGGATCTGATCTTTGAAAGTATAGATCCCACATAAAAAGGACCACATCTAAATTGCAAGTGCCAGCAAAAAGAGATTGCAACCATGGCAGGCAGTATTGCTCTGGAGTAATTCTTTTGGTGTCAAGGAATGAACACAATTCAGGGTCATGATACTGAAGTAACAATCGAAGAATGTGGAATGGTACACCATTTTTAACACATCCCTTTGGAACATACAGTTTCAAGATTTTTTCAAACAAATTATAGGTGTCAGCTCTTGGAAGCTTTAAACTCAATAACGGCAGCAAAATTTCTATCCAGCCATTGTCAGCACTATAACGTACTGACTTAGATTTACAGTAGAATGTCATAATGGACTCAAGGTCTGATGCTACTGCAAGTTTGTCATCTTCATCATTGCCAAGTTTTTTGACAAACTTCCTTACTTGATCACGGAGCTCACTTTGGTTGGGAAGGTCAAATATTTCATCAAACATAATAAGTTGGTTGCCAGCATCATGGCAGCGTAGACATAATAACCATACATCTGGACGGAGACTTTCTGGTATTTTCTTCCCTTTCGTCAAAAGATTTATTTCTTGAGCAGAGCACCCATCAAGTAAAGCTGATTCTAGTTCAATCAGCCTGCAACAAATTGAGATTAGTTTTATTAAAAAATAAATATTCTTTTTTAAGTGCAATGTTTATAATTTAAAAACCCTGATCAAGTATTAAATGAACATGTATCAAACCTATGTAAAGTACTAACAAAAAGCATAGGAAACTCATAAAATGAATGACTAATTAAAGTGATAGACTGATAGTGATAGCAAACACAGTAATCTTCGTACCAGCTAAGTTAGTAAGTATTGTAAAAGCGCCTCGCCTTGCATAGATAAAATTAAGTATTACAAGCAGCGATAGTATTACATGTTGTACCAAATAATAATATTGATCATTACCATGTACTATCGTCTTCGTCTCCAGCCATTGTTTTGTAATAATATACACTTGTTTAGAAACAGAGATGACTCGCCACACCAAGTCAATATATTAGAACACTGTTTCCGATTAAATTTAAAGAGTAAAGTCGCACAAATACATAAAAATAAATCCAAAATTTTATCTATTTCACTGTCTTATTTGATTCTTGATTGCGCTGCGCAGCTGCTCTAGCTCTATTCTTATTCTTTTCTGTCAGTGTCACCTTGACAGTCATAAATAATGTACTCTGTGTACAGTCATGCGATGCGATGGACGACCATGTCGACCATAGAATATTTAAGCGCCGACACACTAGCAGACGCGACTTAAGCGCCGACACATTAGCGGACGCGGATTACGGACGTGGCTGTCAGCCGCGACTTAAAGGTATCTAGGTAACGAAGGTACGTAGGTACACTACGCTGTTCAAACTTTCGGACGTAAATCGCAGACGTAACCTTGGGCTGACCTTCAGCTTTCAGACGTCCGAGAGCGATCTGGAACGAACTGTCCCAAAAAACCGTGCACACTAATCAGTCGCGGCTGACAGCCGCATCCATAAGCCGCGTCCGCTAATGTGACGGCGCCTTCAAGCTGGCTTCAAGCTCGCCAGTCGCCAGCGGAGAGACCGTGCCAAAGACAGCTCTATTTTTTTACTGATCCACAGAATATATTTTGTTTTGACCTTTTTGTCACTGTCAAGTCAGTCAAAATAATCTGTCGCTCTGCTGTCAATGATTTGTTTTGTTTGTTCGGCTTCGGCAGTGGAAGGCGAAGTTGGTTGACTGAAAACAAATAATCTGAAGTTATAGGGAAAAACTCAAATATAAACAGTTTTATCATTAACATTATGCACATTGGAGTATATTGATTCCACCTTTTTGTATACAGCTTAGAGCTTACGCTGAGCTGGTGTCGATACAGAAAAGTGATTCAAATAGATTACCTTGCGAATAGTGTACCTAAATAATATTTTGCTTCTAAAATGAGAGAATGGAATAAATTGTTCCCCAACAAAGAAGCTTTCATTATATTTTTCTTGTATATCGTTCTCTTTGTATTCCAAGGTAAGGGTTTTGTAATAATCAATGTTGTTTTTTTTAAAATCACTAAACATATTTAATACTTACAAAATATTTGCACATCTGAAATTTGATGTACGCCCCCTCTGCAGCTAATAATTCTTAATAATTACTAGAGAAAATACGGTTTTTTTTCTTAATACTTTCTACACATATAAATAAAAATAAAAGTGTAAGACTTACCTGCATGTGTCACTTTGTAATAAAGTTTTCATTTCGCACAGGGGTTTTTGTAACAGCTTCCAAGACAGAGTATGGCGGCTACAACTACAACACGACGCTGGTGGTGTTCATGTCGGAGCTGCTCAAGCTGGTCGCTTCCGCAACCCTCTACACTTACAGGAGGGAGTGAGTATACAGTTTATAATATAATACAGTTGTTTAAAAGCCAAATTATACTAACAAACAAATTTGTACTATAAGTCAGGGGAAACCCTGATGGAGGACCTGATAGCAAAACCTATTAAAGAACTCCTAAATATAAATATTAAAGTGTGTAACTTTATAAACACTTAGCTAAGTAAAACTGCTCAAGTTAATTAGCACAAAAGAAACATTATTCCAACTATCTGAAGAGGAATCTAAGAAAAAAATATCAATTTTATTCCTTTTCATATTCATAATGTAAAATTGACCAACTTTTATCTGCAGGATGTTTGCCCTATTTGCTGATTTGAATCTGCTTTATTTCAGAAACAAGCCAAATATATTCGAAGCTGTTATGATAAATCATAAACTGCTGTTTCTGTACTTCATACCATCACTGCTCTATTGTTTTTATAACAATTTAGCTTTCATTAATCTGGCCCATTATGATCCAACCACATACTACATTTTACTGCAGTTCAGAGTTGTTTTAACAGCTATATTATTCCAGGTTAGTGACTGTTTCAATAAAATTTTCCGTTTTCCCTATAATACTTAATATCCTACAAATACAGAAAAAATATAAATGTGTATGTTTATAAAGAAGAAACTCAAATCTTTAGCCATTATTTATAATGCTACATGGCTTAAGTAAATTTAGTCCTTTATGTGTAATAGATCATTTTTCATTACTTTTACATGCATTTTAGTCAAAAAATTATAACTTTATTTCATGTAAATTTTTGATTACAGTGCTTATTTAACAAGAAGTTGGGATTCATGCAATGGATATCGTTAGCAGTGCTAACAGTTGGATGTATGATCAAGAACATCGACGCAGCGGCCGTGCAGTCCGGAGGCGCCGCCACTGACACCAGTGTTTGGGCAACAATATTCAGTGTTTACACAATATCTATTAATTTCCAAAACTTCTGCTCTTGCTTAGCCGGCACATACAATGAGTATTTATTGAAAACTCAGGGGTCCGATGTGGACATATTTCTACAGAATGTCTTTATGTATCTTGACTCTGTAGTTTGCAATTTAATCTTTCTTACATTTAAAGGTGAATTGTGTGATGTGTTCGAGGATTTCA
The DNA here is from genome assembly GCF_932276165.1 of Plutella xylostella. Taxonomy (NCBI): domain Eukaryota; kingdom Metazoa; phylum Arthropoda; class Insecta; order Lepidoptera; family Plutellidae; genus Plutella; species Plutella xylostella. The sequence continues at coordinate 7,119,947 of NC_063992.1, read as the reverse complement.
AGATGCTAGGCGACACTTACGTGATACTTATAATTGTAAATAGCGCGATAGTTGGTATAGTAACAAGTTTTTTCCTAAAGAATCTCAATTCTATATTGAAGACATATGCTAGTGCATTAGAATTAATAATCACAGCTGTAGTGTGTTATTTACTGTTTGGTATACTGATCACGAGGTATACTGTGATCTCGATATGTTTAGTGAGCATAGCTGTTGCCATGTATTTTAAGAATCCAGTGAATAATGTTTTAGGCAGTGATATGGAAGCCAAAGATAAAAAGGAATTATTGTTACCGATAGTTGTGACCGAAAATGACTAAATTATTTATATATAATGTCAAGGGTAAATTAAGGTTTTTAGATCATTAAAAAAAGTAGAAGTGCCTATTAGACGCTTTTTTATACCTATCCAACTTGTTTTAAAAACTGCTATTTTTATTGCATTTTAAACCAGTTGGGTTATTGCTATCCAAGAAGGATATTCTCTTATTTAAGATTCTGAATTACTTGAAAAGACTTTCGGTATTTTTGTAAAACAACATACCTATGTAATCATAGAAATATACATAATATTATGCTCACGACTTTAATCGCCGAAGGGGTAGTCAGAGGTGGCCCGTAACCCACAAGCCACCCGCTTTTCGCTCTACATTTGTAGTTACGGGTCGCTAGCTGTATCGCCGTTTTCAACGGGTACTATACAATGCACTTAGGGCGCACATCTAGCATCTGTGCAGGTTACCTCACGATGTTTTCTTCATCGTAAGAGTACGTTCTCAAGTTTCAAAAAATATAAGAAAGCAGCAGTATTGATATTAAGCATCACAATATTAGGTAAACTTAATTTGGTTCAGTATTAGGTAGGTACTTATTTGTTTTAGTTGACACTGCTGCACTGCACTTATGCTAAAGTATTTCAGCGAATTTCACACTTTGGTACTTATTAATAAAGATAGTATCTCAAAGTAATTTAATTAAAGCTAAATATTTTGATTATGTTATTATTATCATGACTAATTAATTTAAGAAGGCAAGAGCATGTAAATATTGAAAAGGAGTTACCAAAAGATGTACCAGTGCCACTATTTTAATTATAAATGTAAGTAGGTATGTATCATAAATTTAGTTGCATTTTATTGTAATTTATTATTGATTGAGTGGTGTGTAAAAAATAGACATTGATTTAACAGCATTATTTATTTTATTTACATTAAATAAACTACACAAATTACTATGACAATCTAACATAATTATTATCACACATTCTCCGCAACCGACTTATCTTAATATTTTGTTAAATAAGGGAATTCATCACTAAATAATAATAATACACCAGCTAATAGTTAAGAATAACACGCATTTGTAAGGTAGGTATGCACCTAACATAAGTACCAATTGTTTTATAAACACAATACCCTATCGTAAGTGAACTCATATTAGGATAAATTAACCACTGAATTTCAGTAACGGTACAGAGTACCCATCTAGTTTCTGAATTGATAAACATGTACCTAGTTATTTCATACGGGTAATTACCTAGTAAACATTGGTCTGAAGCTGTTAATGAGTTTATTAAACCTGTAAGTTCTTTGAATACAACATACATATATGCTCATGACTGTAATCCCCGCAGGGATAGTCTATGAAAATAACCTGCTACAGATATCTGAGCACCCCTAATTTAGGTATTTATATGGACATGGCGCTGATTTACGTGAGGGTGGGCAGATATATTTGGAAGCTTGCAGACTGTAAATTACCAGATACCAGAGGCTTCGTCAGGCGGCCGGTCCATGGTTGGATGGAGAATGCCGGGAGAGAGTGCTATATCCAGCAGTGGACGTGCATTGACATTGACTGATGTACCTACGACGATGGTGGCTTAAAAACAACTTGTCAACGGACAACGTGACTAAATGAGTTTTAGGTTTGCGGGGCAAATTGTGGTTTCATAATCGTTTGAGTTATATTTACGAAATAAAACTGATTCGGGGAATAACGGTAAGACATTTGTTAAGTCTAGTTGGTGTTATAAAATCTACTTTCATTTGTTTCTAATATACCTAACTGACGATTTGCTCAGCTGAGTAAAGAATTAGTGAATATTTTTAGGCATGGTAAGATTTAACATGTAATTAATTAATGTCTCTTTGGTAAATATAAACCAGCTGTGAAGTAAATATGCGAGGCGATATGGATATCTTAATAAAAATACTTCAATAAAAGCCATACAATACAAATTAATTTCACCGTCTTTACGTGAGAATGGACCCCAAGACCGAAGAATTTATCGTTACATGTTGTTCTAATACCTACTAAATTTTCTAGAAGAACAAAGTAGAAGCTGGCGACATGAATTAAATTCCATTAATTACCTAAGTGTAGGCACTTCATAAGAACTTTTCTAAGCATATAATTTAAACTATTGGACCTAAGTAAATGGCATTGGATATATTAAATTGGCTTGTAGAGTAGAGTGGTGACGTACTTCTTTCTGTATCTGTGCGTGGCTGAGAGGACCATGACGCCATCTTTGATCGACAGCGCGTACAGATGGTTCAACATGACGTGGTTGGGCTCCGGAAGCAAGGTCGGCTCGCACTGCGAACAATTCCTCATTATAGTTAATCGTTTCTTACGATACTGGAGGGATACTCTAGTTTCCAAAAAACGAAGTTAAGGAGCGGTGCTGCGCTAACCACGACTGTATCTCGTGGCATTAAAGGTACACATTTCATAACAACTTTAGTTCGATTCATGACTAGCTGGAGAAACTCTCATGTGTGCAGTTACAATCGAGCGATACGATCGTAAATGTTGCAGTTGATATGAAAGATTAGGTTTTATGCTTACGGATATAGGTACACACCTGTGTTAGTAATACATAGTTAGATAAATTGATAATGACTCATATTATGTGATAAACATTAAACAAGGAATTATTTATCTATCTAACCATGAGAAATAAATAGACACATCATATTATATTATGTAAGATTAAGTACCGTCATGTATTTGAGGATAATAAATAAGAAATGAATGTTAAACTTGTAGCCTTTGCAGATGACTGAGTGATAGTGGATTGTTATGGAAATTTAAAAATAACGTATTCTTTTCAAGTTATGATAACTGCTAATAGTGCATGCGAGTTAGCAGTTTTAAAACACGAATATTGAATGATCTTAAGGTTGTCCAATAATAAATCTTAATTGGGGGATTAGTTATGGAATCCACAGTGCAATGATGGATCATAGAAACGATTCTGAAACATTATACTGAATAATCCCTCACTGTACCTACTACAAAGATGTAAATTAATCACAGTCAGACAATTCTGTACCCTATTCCCTTGGCATGTGGTTGCTTCTATTTTGACGAACTAAAAGGCAAACTAGGACGCGTGGGCATAATAAAGTGGGTAAATATGGAAACACTATGATAGATAAATTCGATGATGTGGTCTCACTTTACTATTTTATTGCTGTTCTAAATACATACATACATAGGTGTATTTATGTTTTTTAGGTGTATTTAGTAAATATCACTCAAAGCAATTCTGTGTCTAAGGAGTATCATTTCGGTGACAAAAACTATAGCTACACTAGGGTTTGTCAACATGCTGAAAGGATTGGCCAGTTATATCTTAAGGTCAGTTACTTTGCTAAAGTGCGCCAAAAAATACCTATAAATAATAAACCCGTGATAATGCACTGGGCAGGGCACCTATCATGCACGCCTTAAATTTAATGATGGATACTTACAGATAAGGGTGTGTCTTTGTTTAAAATAACTTGTAGCAGGTGCGGCGGGAGTATCGGGGGCCCCGACACTTTCTCCCACGGCTTCGATTGAGGTATCTCCTAAAACAAAATACGTATATACATATTTGTTACAGGGCTCATGGTGTAGTCAATAGAACCATTTGTTTGACATTGGAGAGTGGATATGTCCAGATGAGGAATGCAAGTATGAATTGAGATACTTTACATCACCTTCTAAATATTTTTATATCTTCAAAAATGCATGTCTTACCATTAATATATTTTGGATATAACTTATAATTCTGCTAACTAGTGTCATGTGCCCCTCTCCGGTACAGAGGCAAATCCTACCTGTGTCAGCATTTTTATGCTGTTTTTTTATTTTAAAAATAGGGGCTGAATCTAATATTAACATGACTTGATTACCTGTGAGTATTCAGTCTGGGCACCGCTGTGGATGCCTTCGCTGTCCTTGGCCAGTGCTTGGAACACTTCAAAATCTGACAGTTTCACAGACACCATGTTATTTTTAGACCCCATCCCATTGTCCACCAATTTCTGAAAAAAACATCAAATTATATTTTTGCCACAACTGACAACCCATCATGTCCTGCTGGGGCAGGTCTCCCTACCAAATCCGATGAAGGAAGGGTTTTAGGCCTAGTCTACCATGCTGATCGAGTGTGGGTTGGTGGACCCGAACACAAGCAAGCTTGTGTTGAGAGAGTTGATGGGTAAGTGGGCAAGCCAAATGTCAGATGTTTTCAGCTCTACTATGGATGCTTCATTATTGTATTTTATAAAAACCTATTTGTTTGAGATGACCTGATTTTGCAATGTTCATTATCATGATAATAGAGTTGAGTATTCTCACACAGTACATGAGCAGTTTGAATTTGTTTTAGATTTCTGATTATGATAAGGACTACCTACATGACTAGAAAGATAAGGCTAGAATACTAAAATATAATTATGTTAACTGTAGGTACATTTTTGATTATGTTTAGAGCATAATACGTTTAACACAAACATTGCAACTACATAACCTACTGCAATTATTGCATAATTGTAATGGACATTGTTATTAAAAAGTAATATGAAAGGTAATACCACTGTAGGGTCATGGCGCCATTCACCATCAACAAAGTATTTGTACTGGTGCTCTCCTTCTGGCAAGTCTATTATTGTGACGAAATCTCCGTGTGACTTCACCATTGGTATAGTTTTCCATTCAGTAAATGTTCCACTGATAAACACCTGGAAACATAATATGAAAAATAATGAATTAAACATTTAGTGAATAAATATTTCAATTTTCTTGTTTGAAAGGGCTAGTCCTCCTACAGTTGAGTTGTCGAAATATAAGAGGCCCGTTTGGACAGCTCCAAAATGTATGGGATGACAGCAGGTGTCAAACATAAATCATAAAAAATCTAAACAATAAGTAACTTTTGGTGCTTTAAAAGTTCTTTTTAATTTCGGCCGTTAAATAATAAGCCATATTATGTGTTTTTTTATGCATTTCATCAGGTAAATCAAGAGTAAATAGCAAATTTGTGTAGCTGTCTAAACGGGCCTATTATATTTCGACGACTGTAGGTTCACTACACACACTTGCTCACAGATCCCATTGTGAATATATTTGCCCTTTATCTAATAAATTTTCAATATCAACACATTACAATAACAATATTTGATTCCTTTATAAATCTTATAAAAAGACAATTTCAACTTCTCACATCAGAATGGTGGCTTGTATCATACAGTGTAGTAGTTTTTTAGTTTTACATGCGAGAATTCATACTATAATTGTAAGATGGTACCGACCTGTTTACCTCCACCCTCCCACTTGAATACTGTAGGTAATACTTTTAGCTCATCAACCTCTTTGCTTTGACTGGTCAACGTATTGGATCGCTCCCTGCGGACAAACTCTTCGTCGCTCTCAGGCGCTGCTTTAGTGTAGTACGGAGCTCCGTCTTCAATGTTATTGTCATCATCCCGACCGCTGCGGTCGTCGTCTACCTTTTTGTCGAATGTGAAGGCCTCTCCTTCCTTAGTTGGCGAGGACGGCGCAATATCTGGTGTTTTCGCACTCGTGTCCCTGCTCCACTCTTTTGGGTGATTACTGCCAGCGTTCCCCATATTAACGCTTTGAATAAAGAGTTGTTTGTAGAGTTTTCGTGTATTTAATGACTAGAAATCCGACCAAAATAACCAAATTTATTTTAGCAAATGGTAAATCGTAGAATATTTTTGACAATGACAACAGATAAGGATAAACAACACTCACAGAGTACGATTAGCCTGAATCATAAAGGCCCCGACACACTAGCGGACGCGGCTTGCGGACGCGGTTTAACGACGCGGCTGTCAGCCGCGACTGATAATGTGCACGGTCTTTTGGGACAGTTCGTGCCAGATCGCTCTCGGACGTAAGTCGCGGACGTAACCTTGGACTGACCTTCAGCTTTCAGACGTCCGAGCGCGATCTGGCACGAACTGTCCCAAAAGACCGTGCACATTATCAGTCGCGGCCGGTCCACTAGTGTGGCGGTAAGCCGCGTCCACTAGTGTGTGGGCTCCTTAAGTCACGGCTGACAGCCGCGTCCGTAAGCCGCGTCCGCTAGTGTGTCAGCACTAATGTACAATACAGTACAGTGGCATGTAGAGGCCGTTTTACACGGGGACATCGTAAAAGTTTATCACAACACACAAATCCATCCACTACAAAACTTCCATTTTAATTTTATCTACCTTCCAATATTGTTATTTTAAAGATAGAATGTCCGGCCCAACGAACGGCCAATGAACGCCCAACGATGGATATTTATTTTACTATTTTTTTTTATTTTACTTATTATTTTAATATTACTATTATTGTATTTGTATTTTAATGGGTCTTACCTGTAAATAATGAATTTTATTATTATTATTATTTATCAAACATAATACAGGGCAGATTGCAGCAACGAAGGTCAACGATACCCGTTCGTTGGCGTTCGTTTGACCGGTCTGTACGCAGCTACATGAAACGCTTTGAAATAGGTATGAAATTTTGTCTATCCATTCATAAAATAATATTTGGTTCGTTAGTATTAGTAATCGATTATTTTATTTGATTAATCTCAAAATAATCTGTGAATAGATTTGTTGTGATTGGTGGACGCATTTTTCATTCGGTCACTTTTGACGTTTCCGAAATAGAATCAATGAAGTAAAGTAAATTTAATTCATTCACTCATTGAGAGTTGATCAAGCAAGGTGATAACTTGTGTTGCTAAACAATCGGATTTTTCGAATGAATTTACTCTAGTTTTGTTATACCACTATTAATAATGAGCGATGAGAAACAACCGCTTCTTACTGGGCCCAGTACACCTATTGTCGAAAATGCAGAACACCAAACTGCTGTTGAACTAGTGGTTGATCCAACTTTATCTCCGAAAGAAGAGAAACTAAAACAAAATGATTATAATCCATCATCGGAACGGGTGCTGGAGCACCCGACTTCAAATCTGGATACTCTTATCCATTTGTTGAAAGGAAATATAGGCACAGGTATATTGGCTATGCCTGATGCCTTTAAAAACTCTGGTCTGATATTTGGTACGTAAGCTAAGATTTGTATTGTATTTTACTTATGAGCGTACTATTTATATTAGTCTAGATCTAGCGGTATGACCTGCTGACCCAAAATAAGAAAACAGATAACTAGAACCTGGTAGGTCATACAACTTAATGTTTATCATTCATACAATAATTCATTTTTCAGGTGTTTTCGGTACTCTGTTCATGGGAGCGATATGCACCCACTGCATGCACATCCTGGTGAACTGTGCCCACGAGCTGTGCATCCGCAGCCAGAGACCAGCTCTGAACTTTGCAGAAGTGGTTGAAGAGGCCTTCAACTCTGGACCTGCCTCAATGAGACCCTATGCCAAGAAAATGAGGTAAGTAGGCCAAGCTCAGTGTGTAATTGGTGGAAAGTTTATTTGTTTGTGTTTACTTTGTGGCCAGATAACTAATAATGCTAATTGTGTGGTGATTTATGTAATTAGAAACTGTTTTCAACTCAATTACCTATATTCTATAGTAAAGTTCACACACTCTTTTAATCTGAAATCATGAAAAACATTGTGCCTATTGGTTTGGATAAAGTTTGCCACACACATCCATAGCTTGGTTTGTAAAATGGACATTTTGAAATTTCCAGTGGTATTCTAAGCAAAAATTTTGGCAGTAACTAAATATCTGAATGGAATATCAAATAGCAGAATTTAATGAGGTACAGGTCAGACAGTCAGTAAGACAAACAAAATAACATGCATTCCTTAATTTCAAGATAACATAATCATTAATCAATTTTATTGGGCCAATTTAGGAAACTTCCAAAAGTTTTGTTCTTTAATATTTTGACTAGTTGACATCTATACTAAAAGTATACAACTACTATTGCATACATTTCAGTATTTCAGTTTAATGAGTACACTATTAAGTGATAGTAGATGATCCACAAAAGTGTATGGACCCACATATTTAGTGAGTGTGATTAAGATGAAGATCCACTATGAGCATCCCAAGTTCTTCAAGAGATTCAGATACATAGGCAGAAAATAACTCTTTGCTACCTCCTGATAAATTATATTTTTCATTTAAATAATGAATTTATGTATATGCTGCTAGAAATACCTACCACAAACCGAAAAACAACCTTTTTACGACTTGTTGATTCTGGGTGTTTTATAGTTGGTGTTACATTATCAGACCTATTTCCAGCAGTGGACGATTGATCGCTCATGATGATGATGTTTAATCCTTACAAAAAAAATGTTAAGTAATGAAAGTAGGTACTCAACTCTTACGTCGATTGTTTCAGGAATATCGTAAACATATTCCTCGTGATAACGCAACTGGGATTTTGCTGTGTCTATTTCTTGTTTGTGGCGACTAACCTGCAGGACATGTTTAGATTCTTGGGCATCGATTGGGACGTGCATGTATACTTGGACATGATCTTTCTGCCGATGTACGCACTCTGCCTAGTCAGAAGCCTAAAGTACCTGACGCCAGTTTCGCTGGTCGCCTCAATAATGACTGCTTGGGGGCTGATTATAATATTTTACTACATTTTGCAAAAACTGCCGCCCACGGAGTCCGTACCATATTTTGCTGGATGGCATCACCTACCCTTGTACTTCGGTACAGCTATATATGCTTTTGAGGGAATTGGCGTGGTAAGTTGAATTTAACATTATATTTTACTAGCTGTTCCCAAGCGCTTCGCTTCGCCTTAAAAAGTTTTCCCGCGGGAATTCCGGGATAAAAAGTAGCCTATGTTCTTTCTCAGGGTCTAGACCATCTGTATACCAAATTTCATTTAAATCCGTTCAGTAGTTTTGGCGTCAAAGAGTAACAGACAGACAGACAGACACACAGACAGACAGACGGACAGACACAGTTACTTTCGCATTTATAATATTAGTTAGGATGTATTTTTTCTGTGCCTAACCATATTTATTTTGCAATAATACACTCGCGAGCAATGATAAAGTTGCCGTTCCATGTGTCACTTGGCAATTTTTCATTGCTCGTGAGTATGGTTAATTTACGGTGTGGATTTCGCATTATGCCCGTAACATACATACAGCTGTGGACGGCGCCGTCGGCTATGTCATAGGAATGAAGCCACCCACACAAATGGAGATCTTATCGACCCAACTTTATTGCTTTCTCCCGTTTATGTGGTTCTATAGGTTCTATGCTTATGCCTGATAAGCATCGCATAACTATTACACACAAAGCCAAATGAATGAAAGTAGGTAAAAGTCATAAATTATATTACTTATTCAATATTAAGTTTTTGGTAGATATGACCAGTACGACGACGAATGGCGAAGTTTTGGTAAAAAAATCCTGTTGTGCCGAGGGTCCCGGGTTTGATACCCGGTCGGGGAGATGTGTGTTTAAGTTAGTTTAGTCGAGTTCACCTAGACTCTTCGACAGATATCAAGTCATATCACTTCATCGTGTTGATTCTCAGTATCGGTTACGGTACTCGATATACCCAATCGATAGAACCACCCCAAGTACCAACACCGGCGCCCACACGCCTTTAAAGCCGCCATTCGCAATGAACTTCGATACAAGCTGGCTGAAAATTGGAGGCCCGCACATACATTTTCTAAATAAACGCCGCCCATTTTCAGGTGCTTCCTCTTGAGAATAACATGAAAACGCCAGAAGACTTCGGCGGCTGGACGGGTGTACTGAACACTGGCATGGTGATCGTGGCTTGTCTCTACACCGCCATCGGCTTCTTCGGATACCTGAAGTTTGGAGACCTGGTCAGGGGAAGCATCACGCTGAATTTACCGAGCACCCTGTAAGTCTAAAGATTTATTGTCGTTTTTTTTAGTTTATAAAGGATTGGGTGCACCAAAAGAGCCTCTTCGAGTGACGCTAATGGGAACGGCTAATCCTTTCAGAATCGTGACAAAACCTGTTAAGCTTAGTTTAGCTCTATTGTTTGCAACAAGAACACCTAGGTATCAAAGGAGTGTAACAAATGTACTTATTTCTTTTGAAATCTGTATACAGATCAAAATTAGAAAATGTTGGTGGGATGAGGTGAGTTAGAAACTAACCTCATCTGCTAGATATTTTCAATATACATAATATAATATATAAACTGATATAACATAGCTTTCCGTACGTAACTACAAGCTTCATAACTCCTATAATGAGAAACGAAATACCGGGAGCAGACATCTCACAATCTCAATTGTTGTTTCGCATGATTGTTATCATTAATTAAATAAAGAAACGTACACCAATCTCTCAAGAGTACAGATAACCCTATTGACCATTTCAGATAGACAAAACTAGGACAAAAATTAATTAAGTTATATTATTTTCGATCTAGTTTCCGCTTTGGAAAAGTTTTAACAAACAATCACACGAAAAACACACTCATTCATACTGATAAATGTTCCAGATGTTAATGTGTTTGCGTAGGGTCATCGACTCTTGTAATTAAAATAATTATTAGTTTAATCTTTTAACTAATAATTTTACCAGATTACCGTTAGTACTTAGGAACACCTAATTAAGTATTAAGCGGAGAAAACCCGAGCTCGATTCTCGGCCGGGAAATACATTAGTTATTTATATTGTAAGTATAGGTATATATTAATATTTCGGTTAGGTACTCAATATACCATCTTCTATCGTCAAAGCCTTAACACTACCAATCACTTTTTCAACATCACCAAAGGTTAACTGGTAGAAAATGCTGCTTAGCATTAAGTTCGCCTTTGTACCAATTTAGTAAATACATTAGTTATTTATATTGTAAGTATAGGTGTATATTATATTTCGGTTAGGTACTCAATATACCATCTTCTATCGTCAAAGCCTTAACACTACCAATCACTTTTTCAACATCACCAAAGGTTAACTGGTAGAAAATGCTGCTTAGCATTAAGTTCGCCTTTGTACCAATTTACTTTGTGCAATAAAGAATTTAATAATAATAATTAGTTTCAAACGTCATGATAAGTAGGAAATGGCGACACTCTTTATTAGATGTCCGTAACCGAAGAGGAGCAGACGTGAACAGTGACCACCATCTCATAGTGGCAAAAATCCGCCTGAAGATAGCAAAGGTGCAGAGTAAGACAACCACATTATCTCGGCGTTTCGATGTTTCCAAACTCCAGAATCCTGACAGGAAGCATGAATTTAGTGTGGAATTACACAACCAGTACCACACGCAGAGGGTTGAAGAAGCTTCAGTGGAGGAACAGTGGAGCGCTGTTAAAGGTGTACTGCTCAATTGCTGCGAAATGTTCTTAGGCCACAGTAACCCGCAGAAGAAGGAATGGATATCCGCTGAAACATGGAATAAAATATTACACCGAAAATCCATCAAAGAGAAACTTAATGCGGAAAACGACCAGAACATCAAAGAGATCCTTGCCTATGAATATTTTGTATGTGAAAGCGACATAAAGCGCAGTGCTAAGAGGGACAAACGAGTGAGAGCTGCATCGATAGCCCGAAGAGCGGAACTGGCGGCGCACGCAGGACACACCAGAGAGCTATACCGTGCCGGAAGAGAGCTTTGCAATAAACCACCGACAACGCGGCCAGTAGTAGACAAAGCAGGAAAGGTGCTCACTACGCTGGAAGAACAATTGCGCAGATGGCATGAGCACTTCAACGAGGTCTTCCACACTCTGGACAATGAAGCCGCAGCAGAGGCTGACAGCGATGTCGACCTAGAATGTAATGTTCTAGACATCAAAGTTGATCCTCCGGACAAGGCTGAAATTGCACGTGCCATCAATGGCCTAAAGTGTGGTAAAGCTCCTGGAAATGATGGCATCCCAGTGGAAGCATTAAAGGCAAACGCGGACGTAACAGCTGATATATTGTTGCCCCTGATGACAGCGGTCTGGGAAACGGGCCAAATACCTGACAGCTGGAAGGAGGGCATTATAATTAAGCTACCGAAGAAAGGTGACCTGTCCCAATGCTCCAACTGGCGAGGAATCAACCTGTTGCCGGTGTGCTCCAAGATTCTGAGCAAAGTCCTGCTAGACAGAATGAGAAGCGCAGTTGACTACACGCTGAGGGACGAACAGAGTGGATTCAGAGCGGGGCGATCTTGCACCGACCAGATCAACGTACTGCGAGTGATTCTGGAGCAGTGCAATGAAATGCGGAAAGAACTCTATACTCTGTTCGTAGACTTCGAAAAAGCTTTCGATCGGGTGAAATGGTCTAGCATTTGGCGAATCCTTAGGCGAAGAGGTATACCGGCCAAGGTTATACAAATAATCAAATGCCTTTATGAGGGTTCCTCTTGCCGAGTGATGCACAAAGGCCAACTAACAGAACCGATAAGTCACTGCCGGAGTCAAACAGGGCTGTTTGCTGTCCCCGCTTCTCTTTCTTGTAGTCTTGGATGACGTGATGCGTAGAGTGAGTAGTAAAGAAGAGAGGGGACTACAATGGTTGCAGGATAAGACCCTCGAAGACATAGACTTCGCCGACGATCTCTGCTTACTCGCGACATCTCGTGACGATCTTCAGTCCAAGACCGATGACCTCGCAAACGTTGCTGCTGAGGAAGGCCTGCGCATCAACTGTAGCAAGACCAAAGATATGCGCCTAAATACCTCCGATTCAGCCCCCATATATGTGAACGGCGACGTTGTCGAACAAGTGCAGCGTTTTACCTACCTGGGGAGCGTCGTGGACCCACTGGGCGGAGCGGAGGCGGATGTAGAAGCACGCATCAACAAAGCCCGAGCTGCATATGCGCAACTGAAGCCTGTTTGGACGTCTCGCATCATCACTCGGCGTACCAAGATCAGAGTTTTTAACTCCAATGTCAAGTCGGTCCTCCTGTACGGGTGCGAGACATGGCTCGTTAAGAATGAAGTAACCAGTAGACTTCAGGTGTTCGTGAACAAATGTCTGAGGCGCATACTGGGGATCTACTGGCCACGAACCATATCTAACGCAAGACTGTGGGAGATGACTGACCAGACACCCATTGACAAGGAGATCCTACTCAGGAAATGGCGCTGCATTGGGCATGTGCTGCGGAGACCAGACAATCACCTGTCCAAACAAGGGTTGAAATGGCAAGCGAAGGGGAAGAGAAGGCCGGGCCGCCCCCGTACCACCTGGAGGCGGTCAGTTGAAAAGGAGGCTGCATCAACTGGTCTCGGCTGGGACGACCTGGAAGCGGCCGCGCAGGATCGGGAGAAGTGGAAATCCTTTCTTCGAGCCCTATGTCCCTGATGAGGGATAAGAGGATTTCATCATCATCATCATCATCAATTAGTTTCAAAACCAATATTTGGTTCTAGGATATGCCTGAAAGATTGAAAATCGGGTTTAGGTGCAGGACTATCGGTGAACTTTGAAATAGCTTTAACACACTTTTTTTTGTATTTGTATTTTTTATATCGGACCAAACGAAACTTCATAAATGTATCGTTAAACGGCGCAGGCAGTGCCGATGAAATGGATGCTCATATGTGAATTTCCATACAAATACTGCTGAATGCGATGCGTCCGTTGCGTACGATGTTGAATGGGGACGCTTACCTTCGGGTAACCATAGATTTCCCCGACTTTACATTCTTACAGGCACATTTTCTTCCAGCCTAGCGCACAGCGTTCGCGCTGTCATGACGGCGTCGATCTTCCTGTCCTACGGTCTCCAGTTCTACGTGCCGATGAGCATCGTGTGGCCCGTGGTGCGCGCGCGCCTCACCGACGAGAAGTACCTGGTGCACGGCGAGTCGGTCACCAGGATCGTGCTGTTTCTTACCACTTGTGAGTATTCTTGAGTATACATATAGATTATAGTGTATAGCTGCCCTAAAAGCGTTGTCCCGCGGGTGATGCGGGATAAAATTTGCCACATAATTATATTATGTATAATTTTGATGTGCAGGTTTCCCCGCGATGTTTTCCTCCATCGATCGTAAGAGAACAGGTTATAAAGTATACTTCGTAAATTCGTTGGTGCATGACAAAATTTGAACTCACCAGGATGAGATCTCACCCGTTAGGTCACCATGGCTCTTCCTATTAGGTAATTTAACTATTACATTACCTATAAAATTAAAATATGGGTTTTCCATTATTTACAATATTATGAGACAGGTACATAAGACAGTCGATAAATGAATCATTGCACCCTCGTGGGAACTTATAATTATTTTTATTGTTGTGTTGATCTGAGTGTATTGACCAGCCGTACCTATCTACTGCTTTGGTATGAAAAGTTATACGTAAATGGAATACATGAATCGAATGCATATACGTCCAATAAAAACCAGTATTGCATGAACCAGATTCCATTCCAAAAGGCCAAAGACCTCAAGAATGTGTGCCGAATGGTCAAGGCCGAACTATAGTGTTGTTGAAGACTCAAGGCTCACAGGGCTCTTATCGATGTTATGGCATGAAAAATATGCTGACTTGACTACTTCATTTACACTACTATTGTTTAGCTGTCTCGAACTCAAACCGAAAGTAGAAAAACGTTTCTTACAAACACTTGATACAGAACATAAAACAACGGAAGCGACCGAAATATCTGCATAGTTATTAAAAAATATAAACCACTCATTTATTTAGCAAGTAAAAATTACTGCAAATAATTATAAAGGACTCGTTTTACAATCACTAAAGTAGACTGAACTAAATTACAAATTACTGAATAAACTTGTCATAATATACAATTTTGAGAACAAATAAACAGTCGACATACTCGTAATACACCTTATTACTTTAATCTTACAGCTAAAGCTTCACCACTCGTACATCCCTAAACTCACCTTAATAAATATGTATAAGAGCATCGCACTCATGTTTGTGTTTACATGATTACGAATGCGTTTCTCTCCTTACGCAACGACGAAGGGAAACTTTTCTCCCGCCGGAAATTTTTCCATTGAAGCTCGAAGGGAAAGGGAACCAATTCGCCCACCAAGTTGATAACATTAGCATAGAAATACGATGCCGCTGGGTGTACACAGTCGAGCGAGTAGGTTTTATAGATAAACGATGCGAGGTCGTCTGTCCGCAGTTATCTATTCATTTTAACTCATACAACACATAATAAATTGAAATGGAAAAAGTATTACTATGCCGAAATGTTTGTTTTCTTTTGACGAACGAAGAATACTTATTTTCATAATCCCTTTGTGTGTGCCATCTGGGTCAAGGCTCTTCCTCGTTTAATCGTTCTAGATTATGTAGTTATACCTACTGTTCCCAGGGTCAGAATAGGGATGCCGATGGTTGTTTGGCTTTCTGGTTTACTAAAGACAAGCTGGCTTTGCCAAGTTTCCAGTCGAAGTACCCAAAAGATTCACTTCACATCATTCGATGCATTCTGTCAATGCGATATAGGTATATGTATAGTACAGGTACAGTGTGTTGCAAAAGTAGTATAGTGAGCAGAAAGGAGATGAATATAAAATATGAAACATGGCTACAATCATCACCTTCCCGACATCATTGACTACAATAACTTTTAAGTAAATTTTCTTTACCCAATACAACGTAGTAAATTTTTACAATTTCCGTAAATCTTCAGTCGCGGCCGCACAGCTGATCCCGAACCTCAGCAGCATCATCAGCCTGGTGGGCGCCTTCAGCAGCTCGGCCCTCGCGCTCATCTTCCCGCCCATCATCGAGATCGTCACGCTCTGGCCCGACCAGTTCGGCAAACACGGCTGGATCCTCTACAAGGACATACTGATCGTCATCTTCGGCATAACCGGGTTCGTTTTCGGCACATACGCTAGCCTCGAGAGTATAGTTAAGTAAGTGTAAGGAATGCTTTGACGACGAGATGGAAACATAGACAATAATGTACCGTCGCAACTTATTTCGCGACGAGAATATTTAGACAAAACCTTGAGGTTAAACGATATATTTTTGAAATATTAAATATTAGTCAGTATTAGGCGTAAAACGAGAGATCTATATTGTGAACTGTACTGCTTACCTTTAAACCAATATTTTAATTGACGTTGCTATCAATTAGTGAGATTATTATGGTTTTGTCCTAAGATTCGAATATTTATTTTACATTTAACTTTATAGTTGTTTAGCTATTTTTATGTAACTTGTGATAATTACTGGCATTCCAGTATGTTCCCTATGATGTCGTTAGGTATTTATATTGTGATTTTATTTGTTACTAAATCATTAACATAAAATATTTCTTTGACTGCATTTTGTTTTGTAGCTATTATTTTGTTATAGACGTTTTAAGAATTTTATAAGGAGTTTATTTTGATATAAATGTAATCAGTTAACTTTAGTAATGGCCGCATTTAACTTAAAAAAACTACAGCTGGCTTTTCCTTGAAGATATTTCCAGAGATATCGCATTTAATAAGCCATTGTTAAGTTATTTAATCACTCACGTATCGTTGACCTATGTTACATCACCAGACACAATAGATTTTTAATTATTTGTTTTAAATTTCTCGCGAAACGTTTTTGGGACGTACATTTTTGATGTGCTGACTATATTTGTAATTTATATCGCTATAATTATTTGCAGAATAGTGAACTACCTAAATTATTACCAAATATTAATCATATATTATATTATAATCGTTTTGAGAGGCTATAGATGTATGTAAACTTTATTCCTGTTGAATGGTAATGTACCAGTGATGTAGATGTGGCTATGAGCATGAAAATGAAGTATTTTGTTTTGTTTTTATTAGTCAATAAATTGTATTGCTAATGTGTTGTTTGGCTATTGATACATTTGAAGAATTTCTCCTTGCATAGATATTAAATACTTTTTAGATTATATATTTAACACTAGTGTGCTCTCTATTGATGTTCTGTACTTAGATATAAAAATATAAAATAAATATGAAATATTAAATGTACAGTGGATTGCAAAGAAAGCTCAGTAATATTGTCACTCTGACAGAGGTCAGGTTTCTCTGCAGTCTGCTATACCTACCTAAACTTAAACCTATCTTGCCTGACCTACCAAATTGATGTTAGATAAATTGAAGAGTAATTTATTTCTACCAATGTTTAAGTAAATAATGGACTAAGTATACAGGGAGATCTATTATTTGAGGTGTTGTTATATGCTGGATGGGTATCTGTGCAGCTGAATCTGTTGACTCGGCTTTGTGAGCATTACCTAGCATTATAATTATACATGTACCTACCTAATTTAAGATTCCCTGTTAATGTGCGTGTACCGAATAATGACATAATAAACCTTATATTGAAATATGTGTTTTTTGCTTTTGTAAAAGTTACACCATTTGTCAGGTAGTCATAGTTGATATAGGAATAATGGGGTGGACTGGAAGAGCTTGGTTGAGACGTACCCAGTACCCACTGTACCTTACATACGTCTGGCGCATCCTGGTGATCCTAGGGAGACAGTGATTGCAAACTAATTTGTATCCTCTAACCTCAGTGATAAACGCTAGTCTACCACTGCTTCACGCGGTAAGAAGATGATAGCAATTTACAATAAAATACATTTCTCTAATGTTTGCATTTTCCGATAGTTAGTGTGTGCGTGTTCTCATATTCGGGCAATATTCGGGAGTCGATGGGGTCCATTCTGGCATGTAGGAAGCTATCAATCAATTATTTTCAAAATGAAGTGCCGGTGAAGGCAATGTCGCAAGGAAACCTGCGGTACTTACTCTTACAATACGGACTGCAACCTTATCACATGAGCATGAGAATAAATATACGGAAAACCCCCTTCTACCTTCTACGATTGCATTCGTAGAAGGCCCGCTAAGGCCCAAGTTGAGCCTCAGAAGAAGGATTCAAGGTTCTGTGATTAAAATCGATTTATAAAACAGAAGAATCGATTACTATTTTGCCAATTTTTTTTCTTGTCTGTGGCAAATTTATGGACGTGATGTGTGTGACATGGCACGCCTGGCAACATTTATCTAAAATGTCATTCACCGACAACAATTAAAAATGTCGGAATCGTGTCAAGAAACTAATAATTGTCATGGAAATATCGAATATGGACCCGACGAATCGCCCACCAAACTTATCATCAATTACATTCCTGAAGTTATGACCCAGGATATGATGTTTTCGTTATTTTCAACCATGGGTAAACTAGAAAGTTGCAAACTGATAGCGAACCGAGGGTACGGGTTCGTCGAGTACAGCTCCCCCGAGGATGCAATCAAGGCGAAGAAGGCGTTCAACGGGCTGCTAATGCAGAACAAGACACTGAAGGTATCGCACGCGCTGCTGAACCCCGAAGCGAAGCCTCCGACGAAGCCGGAAGCCGACTGGAACCTGTACGTGTGCAACCTTCCCAACGAGCTCACGCTTCAAGACCTGCACGGGTTGTTCGCGCAGTTCGGCAAGATAGTGAACTCGCGCATCGCCGCCGGCATCGCCTTCGTGCTGTACGAGCACCAGTACGAGGCAGAGCGAGCCATCCAGAACATCAACGGCTCAACTCCTCCAGGCTTTTTACACCCTTTGACTGTTAAGTACGCTAATAAGAGTAACCCTCATAAATCTAAACCTAATAATAATCACTTTTCTAAGAGCGCCTTAGTAAAACCTTATCAATGGATGAACCATATGGGTGCTATGGGTGACCATAACTCGCCAAGCACATGGTCCATCTATGTTTACAACATTTCCCCAGAGGTTGAAGAACTGACTTTATGGCAGCTGTTTGGGCCTTATGGTGCTATTGTATCTGTTAAAATTATTAAGGACCATCAGACTAATAAGAGTAAAGGCTTTGGTTTTGTTACTATGAGGAATTATGACCAAGCCGCGATGGCAATCCAAGCTCTGAATGGCTATGTGTTATCATCGCAGGCCTTGTCTGTTAGCTTTAAAACCCAAAAGAGATAATGTCAATCATATTGTACAATAAAGTAATATATCAATACAGTAATAATAGACAAAACAATGATCATAAATTGGCATGAACTAACACGGCATAACACGGATCCACTTCAGTGTACACTTTGACTAAATATGTTATGTGAGCTCTTGTTGAAAATATTTTATTACTTTGAGCTATTCTGCATTGTTAAGTTTGTTTCTTATTATGAATAACTATTTATTCAGTTTGCTCGTTAAATATTTCAAGTTTACTAGAAATTTAAGATTTTAAAAGAAATGATTGTTGTTTGTAAGTTCATAATTTGAGCTTAGCATATGATGATATGCTTTCATTATTTTTAACTATTGTTTAAGTATTGTAATAAAGAATGAAAAGTGCTTTTAAAGATCTTACTAAGTTGTAAGCCTCACTGAGATGTTTAATCAGCTATTAGTTCTAGTTGTACACTTTTTATAACATGATGTCTATTAGGTAGTGGAAATGAAATCTAGATTATATCATATTTATACATTTAGTATAAAATTTGCTGAATTAAAAGTTCATTTTCACAATTTTACTATTGTGTTTTTATTTTAAAGATTCTAATTAAGAAGGACACCTCACCAGCATAAAACTTTTATCAAAGAAACAAGTTTTAATTTAGTTTTTTACTGAACTAGTTATGATAAATAGCTGTTTCTAATCAACTTTAGGCCTATACAAGCTATCTATAAATTCCCTAATTATAATGACCGACAGGTATTTATTTAATTATGTATAGTTGCACCCAACTAGGAATCTATAGTAGAGGTACCTATATGCTAACATAAAGTTGGCAGTCTTCAAATCCCTTTCCAAGAACTAAAAAGCATAAGTTTGTGTAAAATCTTATAAGAAAATACCAATGATGTCATTGATCTTTCGAAATAGAGATAATGACCACTTTCCTGTTGAATGCTAGAACAGACTAGACAACTTTATTTATGCCAAGCGAAAATGCCCTCTATTTGATAACAGCTAGGCGTGAATATAGCTTGCTCACCCACTTTAGGAGTGTTTATTAGTAATTTCAACAGAAGTGGCTCTATTTTAGTAAATCGACACTGTTTACTAGAATACTCAAAAATAACGAACTCCTTAATTAAATGTAGGCACGTAACTTTTAGTTAGGTACGTAGGGTAAGTTTAGTACCGTCATCATATCTAGTTAACTAATAAGTACCAACTTTGCCTACGTATGCACCTAGTACCTTGACCTGTGACTATACAAAAGTCATTGGTCACTCAGGCCAAGATAAATAGACGAAACTAAGACGGAGTCTTAGCTTAAGCACATGCTAAGAACACGAATTCACTAAAATAGACACTACTTGTGCATAGACTATGCCAGTTAGTTTGCACTCTGACTTAGCCGAGTTCGAGTTCACATTTGTCAAGACTTGGCCCTTGCTTAGCATACCCAAGTTGTCACATCTGCCACACTCTCAGGAAATTATTATTCTATGCTCTCAGGCTATCCACAGACCACATTTATACCATAACTCCCATAAGTCATAGCCGACAAACCGTTTCCATGAATCCAAAAGCCCATGCCAAATCCATAAGGTTGTAACCGCCTTGACTACCCACAGCGCACCGCGCATGTGCTGGCACCAGTACTAGAATCAATAGGCACGCTGCAGTTGTTTCTCGTTGCAGTTACACGTAAAGTTTAGCTGTTATAGTGGAGTAATAGCGGTGTTTGTGTGTCGGTCGTTTGGCGTTTGTTTCGGTGGGTGTGCGCTGCGGTGGCGGACACCGAGGGGTCTGGCGCGGCGGGGGGCGTCGGCCTCACCGTGAGTAGCAAGGTGAGGGCTCGCTTCTCCTGTGTTTGGAAGCTGGTGGAGTGTCCTCGGATGCTCTGAAGGTCCAGGGACTTCATCATTGGAAGGATGTTGAAAGTGAGTCCGTCCAGTAGGAAGGATATTGAAAGTTATGAGATCACTGTCATCAAATAGGTAGCTAAGTACTTATGTCCACAAAATTCCTCGCTGAAGTCGCTGAGCAGTCCCTTACCTAGCAATATTGTAACGAATTCTTATTAGCAGGTACCTGCCCTGATGGAAAATCCGAATATGAATTAATATAATCAAAAGGATTCATCTAGTTATGATCAGCCCCTAGTTTTTAGGTGCTTCAATCTGCTTAGGTGGAGCTGGTAGCCACTGCCAATCCTCACCTAGACATCTTTACGAACCAACATCAACATATTGTACTTTATGACTGGCATAAGTAGTGACCTCGCTCTACATAAATATAGTTAACATGAATCAAACAGATGTTATAAATATTGATTGTTTATGCAGATAACAGATGGTGATTATCTTATCACGTTCCTAACCCAGATGCCACTGCCTGTCTTAAATTCTTCGTATAGGTGTAAGCAGTTTATTAGAGCTAGTTCAGTTGGGTTTCCGTTTTACCCCGTCTGGCGTAATCCTGGTCAGGATAGTCTGAAAATCCATGCGCTGACCGATTTCAATAATAGAATTTTGCGTCTTTGCCAAACTTACCGATAATTGTAGACTTAGCTATCAGCTCCATCTATTCCTCCATGGCGTGTGCTCCCTGCTCCAGGTGTACCCAAGCCCGGGGGCGGCGCGCGGCGTGTGGGCGCTGCCGCAGCCGCCCCCCTGCTCCATGGCGGCGGAGGAGCCCCTCCCCCCCTGCTCCCCGCTGTCCCCGGACGCCCCGCAAGCCCCGCCGAGGCCGCTGGGCTACATCTACCAGCAGTCCGACCTGCATGAGCTCATCTTTGAGGCTGTGCGGTCTGGGTGAGTTGGATACTTAAATAAGAACGATCAAAACTTCAAGACTCGCTTGCTATCATTTGAGATTCCTAGTACCTAACTACCTACGTATGTTACCCAGAATTAAATTCTGGTACCGTGTCATTGAAGCGGTGGACTTGATAAATTACCTAATATCATAGTCACATTCTGTAGGTTCAACACGTTACGTAGATCAGTAAAATATTATGAATGTGATTTGGTTACTCACAAAGGTAAGTAGGTAAGTGATAACTAAAGTGATAAGATAAAATCTTTATTTGGTTTTCGCTAATGAGTAAATAAACAAGTAGGTAGGTACAACACGTTAATTACCAACAACATAATAACAAATAAAGACGCGGTTCCCACACTTAGAATTAATACCTAGGTATTTACATTACATTTTGTAAAGTTCTGTACCTACTAATAATTTTCGATGCCCCAAAATAGTGGTCGCGAGAGACAGCAAGACCAAAACCTACCTACCCACTTCACCACTAAATTATTTCATCTCTATCCTTTCTAAAAACTTCAACCCTTGCCATTCCAGGGAAGTATGCGAGATCGAGCGCCTAGTGGAGAAGCTAGGAGTGGAGGTGCTGAGCGCGCGCGACCCGCACGGCTACACGCCGGCGCACTGGGCCGCGCTGGACGGCAGCGTGGCCGTGATGAGGTACCTGGTCGAGAGGAACGCGCCGCTCGACCTGTCCTGCTTGGGAACTCAGGTCGGTGTAAGGGGGGTTGACCCTATTGTGTAGGATTGGGACTGAGATGATTGGTGGTTGGTGGTCTCTGTTCTTTTCACACAGTTAGGCCCTTACTTTAATATCGCTTCAGTATTAGTTTGCTGGGCATGGCTCACATGACCTAAACAGCAGCCTTGTCAATGCCATTATTTTGCTGCCATGACTCAACCGTAGCTTAGGTTCACCCGAGTCCGCGTTCTTCTATGCTGTGGCTAGTCTAATGCCACTACCATTAAACCTGTACCTACTGCTTGCTTGTTTCGCAGTGGCAGACCATGTAGCATAATATATGGGATCTGTTCAGATATCGCTGCTCAGAATTCAATTGTGCAATATGCTCGAGTGCTCGTCCTAGTGGTTGTTTACTATAAATGAAGGCAACTAAAACGATATATTAATGTATTTCCAGGGTCCCCGTCCTATCCACTGGGCTTGCCGCAAGGGACACGCTTCTGTTGTTCAAGTCCTGCTCCAATCTGGTGTCGCCGTTAATGCTGCTGATTTTAAAGGTTAGTTGACACTTCATTAACTACCTATCCCATTATTGTATGTCCCATATATTTCTTATAAGCAATTATATATACCTGCTGCAGGACTAAAAATGCTCCACATATTATAACTATCGAATATCTTTCCAGGGTTGACACCTCTGATGACAGCATGCATGTACGGCAAGACCGCCACGGCAGCTTACCTCCTCGGCATGGGGGCAGCCACCAGACTGTCAGACATCAACGGAGACACAGCCCTGCACTGGGCCGCGTACAAAGGCCACGCTGACCTGGTCCGGCTGCTCATCTACTCAGGGGTGCCACTGCACTGTACAGACAACTTCGGCTCCACACCGCTACATCTGGCGTGCTTGTCCGGAAACCTTACTTGTGTGAGGCTGCTGTGTGAGAAGGTGAGATATGCTACTCACACAACTATCGTCATCATCACCAGCCCTCGCCACTGTTGGGCTCATTTTGTGTAACTACGCCAATTTTTTGTGTCCAAAAATCCATCGACCGCATGATTTCAGGTCTCAGTGAAATAATCCATAAATCGCAACATTATAATTTCCTGGAATACGTTCCCACTAAACTACCTAACCGATATTTATTGCTATTCCAGGTGAAAGCGGAGCTAGAGCCTCGTGACAAGAACGGCAAGACGCCACTGATGCTGGCGCAGAGCCACCGCCACGCCGAGGTGGTGAAGCTGCTACAGAAGGAGATGAAGAGGAAGTCCCACTGGATCCCGCCGCTGTCGGAGCTGTGGGCCATGCTGTTCGGCGGCGCTGGCGAGTCGAAAGGACCACTGCTATTGTTCTTAGGCTCTGTATTGTTGTGGGGCTATCC
This sequence comes from Plutella xylostella, assembly GCF_932276165.1. Taxonomy (NCBI): domain Eukaryota; kingdom Metazoa; phylum Arthropoda; class Insecta; order Lepidoptera; family Plutellidae; genus Plutella; species Plutella xylostella. The sequence continues at coordinate 7,095,881 of NC_063992.1, read as the reverse complement.
GATGTACATTATTCGGGTACGTTTGATTTGTTATGTTATTTTTATAACATTAATTTAAGTGCTAATATTCATATGTTGAGATCGATAACCGTAAACCTGGGGCATTTGTTTTTTAAGGAGCACCCAGTATTCATGTTTTTTTTCCCAATTACATCTCATAACTCAACTTATATTTACAGCATCTATGTACTTATTTGATATGCTCATATTACACCGACTCGACTTTCAAAAGCATGCTTCACATACCTGCTTACCTATCTGCAGATTGTAATAGATTTTTATTTCTTTCCAGTGTGTCCCACTAACATGGAACACGCACCGCCTATCGCATTACTGCTTCCTGTACTGGAACGCAATCATGTGGCTGAGCTGGGTGATTGCTAACCGCAGGGATCCAGGCTACATTCCACAGAATAGTGAGACTTATTACCGAGCAATAAGGCAGATACCGTATTACGACAAGTGGAAGAAAAGGAATGTCATTTTGTCCAGACTTTGCCACACTTGCCGCTGCTTGAGGCCTTTGAGGTGAGTTAAAATGTCTTTACCTAAATATCTAACTACAATTTAAATGTTAATCAATACCTACAGAATCTGAATACAAAGAACTTAATTAAGTGAGTAGGTAATTATTTCAGTTGGCGTTTCATAAGCCTATCGCACTACCAACCACTTTCTCGACATCACAAAAGGTTAACTGGTAGAGAATGCTACTAGCATTAAGTTCGCCTTTGTACAATGTTTTTATGTGCAATAAAGAATTTATAATAATAATAAACCTATAGTAGTTAGTAAGTTAATTATTACCTACTATGTCAAAAAAGCTAAAATTTATCTTTATGAGTTTACTACTTAATATTTGATAAATACGTTGAGCTTTGCTGGCCAGGATTACACAGACATCCACAGCCATTCAACGAAGTTGCTACAAATGCTTATATAGGTACCCTTGTTACACTTACCGAACTGAGTGGCGAAACAGTATCGTATTCGGTAGTAACGGCCAATGACCGAATACTCGGTCGAGGGTAGGTACTGTCTCGGCCACTCTACTCGATTGGTGTAATCAAGGTACGTTCATTTCCCATTCCAGGGCGAAACACTGCCGCATCTGCAAGCGCTGCGTGGCCTACTTCGACCACCACTGCCCGTTCATCTATAACTGCGTCGGGCTCCGCAACCGCATGTGGTTCTTCCTCTTCGTCATGAGCGTGGCCATCAACTGCTCCTTCTCCATCTACTTCGCGTGTTACTGCCTGCTGCTGGAGGGCTTCGGCCTTATGTATGTGCTGGGCATGATCGAGGCGGTCACCTTCTGCGCGCTGGGTTGGATGCTCACGTGCACTTCTGTGAGTATTTGTTATTGTTTGTGATGTGGTTAAGCTCTATAGTATATAGTAGATACCAGTTTCGGCGAACAATCGATATTTGCAACTGATTTTTCTACTCCATAAACTAACTCATTTATTTATTAGCCTACCTATATGTACTCTACTACAATATTATCGGTAAACAGCATTAAGTAGTATCGTAACCTTGATTTCGATGTTTTATACACAAATTCCACACATTTGAACCGTGGCAACAACAAAATATGTACACTATATTATACTTATACTACTGCGAAGGAAGGCTATACAAGAAAACTGTGGTCCATCAAAATCATAACAAATTAATTACATACTAACATGGTTGCAGAGAGTTCAGGTGCAAGACCAACTAATTTGTAGCAGACCCAAGGCAGGGATAATTTTGGCTGGGCCCTTACAATATTGGAATCAGCATTTCGAAACTTATATTTTTGGTTTCGATCATAGGGTGTTAAGCTAGATTTCTGGTCAAGATTTCTTTCCGTGTTCTCGCAAACAACAAAGTGTACCTACTTAATTTAGTAATATTGTGAATACCCATAAAAAAACTTAAAAGCTAGAAAATTCTTCTTCCTTCCTCACTCCTCAGTATTTTCAAAATGTTTTTGGGTCCATGATCAGCAATCATCAGCTCTGTCATGTGCACAACCACTAAAGCTGCCTCCCACCGCAGATCCTGCACGCCTGCATGAACCTGACGACCAACGAGATGTTCAACTACAAGCGCTACCCGTACCTGCGCGACAAGCGGGGCCGCTACCAGAACCCGTTCTCCCGCGGCCCGCTCATGAACCTCTTCGAGTTCTTCATCTGCATGCCAGACCGGTGCGACGAGCAGGACCTCTTCCACGAGGAGGGCATATGATGCGAACCTCGCCGCAGCAGTGACGTCAGCTGCGAATCCAAAAAGACTCTCGACTTAGCCGTCTGGCTCAACCCCAGCGATGGGAAGGTCAAAACGTCCACTAATTTCACAAGAGTGCGCGTCACGCCGCAGTAAACTTTGCACAAGTCGATTATAAGCCACGCGACGTTATAGTACAAACTATTACAGATTTTATAATAACACGGTTTCGCAATAAGTGTTGTTCATTATGCGGAGTCTAAGCTTGTTGTTTAAATCTATTTTTAAAGATCTTTGCCAGTGTTCGTCGATTTATTTGTAAATAAATATTTTATTAAAAACATGCAAATGTGCAATTGTAAATATTTTTTACACTGCTTCTGTGATATCAGATAATAAATGAACTATGTATTACGGAAAATGTGTATTACTTACTTTCCATTCTTCGTGTTTTACTAGGTACTTAAGTACTTAACAAAACTTAAACTGGTGCCCAACAGAAATAACATAAGTATTCATTTATATACTGTTATTTATTACAACAAAGTTGATTAGGTACCTACACATTTATACGATCATATAGTAGATAAGTAATATTATGTAGTATCCTAGTAACTACTTTCCTGGCTTTCAAACTTTTTTCTTCAACATGACGTAGTATGAAAATGTAGATTTCATTATCTGAAAAGAAAAATAAATACTTCTCGTTTAAAAATATTCTAAATGAGAATCAATATCAACACATACGGATAATACTCAAATAACACAATAAAACACATCCAACACCCGAAATCAATTATATTGCACAGGTCGGAATTATTGACCGTCTAAAGATAAACGTCCATCTATCGGTATCGTACGCAACGGATGCATCGCATTCAGTATTCTTTCTATCGAAATTCACTCTTCACTTCATCGCTATTGCCGACGCCATTTCTCCATATGGAAATCCGTTTGGACGAAACCGAAAGGTGGACGCTTATAAAAGTCCACTTACTGCCAGTTTCAATATCTCTATCTATCGATAGCTGACAGTTGCTTTCATACAATTTTGACAGAATGCAACTTTTTATGTGTCAATATCGTATGAAAGTAACTATCTGCTATCGATACATAGAGTATTGAATCTGGCAGTTAGATACAAACAGATTTACCCCGATCATGGGCTGCACGCCGGTCCGCATGCCGCCGGCGCCGACGAAGGACACCTGCGGCTGCACCCGCGCCAGGATCAGGATCATCATCTTCTGGTTGGACAGCGACATCGTCTCCCAGGGCAGGCTGTATACCATGTCGCTTAGGCCATCGGTCTGAGAAGAAAAAAAACTATTCATAGTTGGGTTCAGAAGTTTCGTTAGCAGCGGCACCGTATATAGGAGCGCTTACGAAACTTCACAACTGTTGATTCCGGCACTGTTTGGGTAGTAAGTGTTTATACCGTTTTTCATAACCAAGAAGGATAATTGGTAGACGGTGAGAATTGTATTTTAAAAAAAGCGTGCCACCTAGGTACATAGATGTAGTGTTATACGAGTTACTCCTGGTATTATTTATTATCACGCTATAGTAAATTCTGAATGTTCATTAAGTAATTATTTTCACTATGAGTGACATAGGTAGACATTTCGTAACACAGCGGAATCCGCCCGTCTTGGACTTGGATAAACAGACAAGAGATACCTACCTACTTCAGATAACACAGCCAAGGGCATAGTTCTGCCTGATTAAACCTCGGGTCGTCCAAATGAAGACATGTTTGTTAACCCGAAAGGAAAATAGGCTTAGAATAATTAGGTTTAGCCAGTTTCAGTAGCCATTTTATAAATATAAGAAGAACTGTTGCATCGTTCTTATTTAGGTGCCTATAATGTTAATAGTTTGTTCAACAAATTTATAAAATATTGTACAAATTAGGATTGTTCTAAAATATACATACTGTAATACGCTTACGTGGAGGACGTCAATATAGTATTTTTATGCCTAAAAGGATGGTAAATAACCGACTGCACTACCACTCATCCTTGATAATAAGACTTTCGTTATTCTAAATTAAATCTGTGTAATGTACACAAGACGCAACTTTAGCGACAAACCTTCTTACGGATTTCCTCTAAAATAAATGACATCAGTACGAGACCCCCCATGAATACGGAGAACATGAGGGTGTAGATCACAGCTGTCACCTTGTCCTGTAAAAAAATGCACATAAGCACCAGTTTCACCATACTCTGATAAATCATAACAAGGGATTAGTTGTTGACTTTTGACACATCTGTCAAGAATTTAATATGGAGATGACGTATTGTTGATGAAATTGCAATGTAAAAGGGGTGTTATTGATCTAGCAGACTATGATGAAACTAGGCATAAACTAAACAAATAAAGGTACGAGTTATAAACATTGCATAGCCTGACTCAATTATTGAAATGTTAGATATACTAGACCCACTTGCATTATGCAGAGTTGACATATCTAAGGTTTAGTAGAGAGTGGTATAAGCATTAATTACACAAGTCAGAGTCGGGGGTGGTTCGTCAGTCAACTGTGATCTAGGTGAATTCATGTTTTTGCAGTAGTTTTCTCTTAATTACACAAGTAAAGTGTATAACCCAGTAGACTAAAGTTAGCCCACGTCTGCTCTAGTTAATACAGCGCAACTTGCAAGCAGATTTATTTAAATCAAATTGCATACAGTTTCGGTGCAAATTAATACCTCAAATTAAACATTCATGAAGATGAGAAATATTTCCATCACGTTACGGAGTTGAGGATATTTCAAATTAATATTTAAAACTATGCATTCAGTTTGTCGACAGTTGCAATTTACTTACTTTAGACATAATCTCAAACAGAAAGAAACTGTCCATTACTAAATTAAAACCGTAATTAACTGAAACGTTTATTCCGTAGGCTTCTTGCACTTCCTTAAATGACCTGAAATAAAAATTATTAATGTATGTAATCATTCGTAGTCGAGCGGGCCTCAGTGATCGTAACTGATCGCTGAGGTTAAGCAACAACTGACACGGTCAGCCATTGGATGGGTGACCAATTTCAAGTGGTGCTTTTCTGGACGCTTCCGTGCTTCGGACGGTACGTTAAGCCGTGGGTCCCGGTTGCTGCTTCGGCAGCAGTCGTTAAGCCTAGTCAGACGCCTTCGGGCGGCTTGAAAACATCTGACAGTCGGGTTGCCCACTTACCCGACAACTCTCTCAGCACAAGCTTGCTTGTGTTGGGGTCCACCAACCCGCACTTGGCCAGCGTGGTGGACTAGGCCTAAACCCTTCCTTCACTGGAAGGAGACCCGTGCCCCAGCAGTGGGGACGTAATGGGTCGTGATGATGTAATCATTAATATGACCTTAGGTCACAAACACTCTAGAGCTAAACTAGGGTTGGTCACCGTGGTGGGAGGATCATCCAGCCAAATCCGCATTTGATCCTCGAAGATATAAAATCTGCAGGCACTAAATTAACAATTAAAATTCTGTTACCTACTGTGTTGAATTTCATTGCTACGTGAATACTATCGATGCCTTTGCCATGCAAACTTCATGCTCACTAAATTGCTTTGGTAATGGTGAAAAGGCAGTGAAACTTTTTCATTGCTCGTGAGTGTATTAAACAAAGAACATACTTCATTACAAAAGCATGATACTGTATCATCTCAATGAGTTTATTTCTGACTTCGCGCTCGTTTAAGGATTTCACTGCATCAGAAAACACAGCCATTTTATGCTTGAGGATTTCAATATGGCCGATGACATGAAACACGATGGCGTAATTCACGACATCGAAGACTATTAACAAGTAGCCGGCGACAGTGGTACTGTAGGTGTTGATGCAGTGCATAATGAGCCAGTTTTTATAGTTGTATCCGTAGTCGAATGGCATGACTAAGTAAATGCTGGTCTGTAAGATGGCAGTTTTGTTGGCGATGAACTCTTTGTTCCGTATGTTGTGGTAGATGGGCACGGCGCAGTACAGGATGATGTCTGCGCTGATGCACACGGCGAGGGTGCCGGCGGTCCAGCGAGTGTACTTCTCGCGTGAAATTAGCTTCTGTAATGAGAAAAATATTCATAACCATATAAATCAAAATGTTCATGGTTCAAATTAAAGTAGCAAGGTGTTCTCCTACCTGCTTGGAGTATTCATCAGTTTGGTGATGAAAAAGGTGGATCTCGTTCATGAAATTTTTCATAACCGTGGTGTATGCTTCTAGTTTGGATGAAAACACTTTTGTCTGAAATATTATATTATATGTAGATACAACACATTTTATGGAAATAATTACTTGTTACTTTTACTTTTTTACAACTTATCATCATTCATGAGAATTTTACTGGTTCCCTACTGAAAATAAAATCTTTAGCGAACCACCGTTCTAGGTATCTTGTAACTACCAGTATAAATCTTGTTTTTTCATTAGGATGAATCTACACTTACGTTACATAAAACAAACACTCACCACAACAAGAATATTCAAACCTATCATTATCAACATGGCTTCAATTTGACTCGAGGCCATGTGGTCAAAATTAATATAAGCATAAGCAATTTGCGAGACCATGGCGACGGGGCCGAAGTACTGGAACACGTAGCTGATGAGGAAGATCATCTTGTGCGGCGCGCGGTAGCCCCACAGGCGCTGGTCGAGGGTGGAGGTGGCGTGCATGGTGGTCGCCAGCACGCGCCACAGACGCTGCTGCTGGGGCTTCTCTCTGGAAGGTTAACGGATGAACTAGACACGGTATATTCTACTGCACCTGGGTCTCTCGAATGGAACCTAAGCCATATGCCCTAGGTCTAAACTGCCTGCCTATTCTATTCTATTCATTTCTCTGCGAGAGTAAGAAGTACCTGCACTTGGCTCTTTCGAATGGAGTCTATGAGCATATCCCCAAGTTCTAAACTCCCTGCCTAAGCTTAGACATTGCGGGTTGATGGGATCACACATCTAGACTATTACTCGAACCAGATTTAATATTCTTCAGGTAATTCTCCAGACAACCTAATATCGTAATCCACATAAGTGCAGAATCAGTTTTTAACGTAGTATATTTTATGAATCTTCACTAAGCATTTTACACACCAAATCCTAAACGCACATATGTGTACCTACAATAAATATGTAGGTACACATATTAAAAAAACTTACAAGTAGTATGCGTTCATTTACGTGCTGAAGTCTTGGGTAATGTAATACGTATGAACAAATAAACCTCGTTAATAAGAAACAACAGCTGCTTCAGAAGATTACAAGGCTTAGACAAACAATCAGGGAGGCTATAATTTGTATTAGGTAGCTTTCGATTCTTTTCAATTAAGGTTGACTAAGAACTGAACTTGTTTTTTTCTGTTTATTTACGTATTTGAGAGTATTTTCAGTTCCTACTAAAGAGATCTGTAAGTATATAAAAATAATAAATTTGTGTTTATTATAACTCTAAAAACTAGTTAAAAAAAACTCAAGTTAAAGTTTTTGACTACGTAATTATTTTACTTTTTCTATGTTATGTTTGAAGCATAATAACATGTAAGTAGGTATTTCTATGTATTATATTGTTTAAATAAATATATAAAACCTCTATGAAAACCCTATCTACTACCAACCATGGGACAATCTAGACTATATAGCAATATCTGCAGTTCATAACTCACAATCATGGCTAACCCTTGAGGGCGGTGAAGATAAACAAACAACAGTGCCCTCTTATTAAATTAATTATGGTATACCAGCGGTTCCTTGCGCAATATCCGACCCGTAATAACAGACGAAGTAGGACAATGGTTTGGTTTTAGGAACTGTTACGAACATAAAAAATCACAAGGGGTTCTATAAGTTTGATTTAGGTATCTGTGAAAGGATACATGTGGGTGAATACTAAGCGAAATAACTTTATCGTGTAAATTTCATATTATTACGATGATAAAACTTATTTTAGTAACTTTCCTTTAAAAGAAAATCTTTTAGCCCTTCTCTTAATGTTTAATTGTGTATCATTATTCTATCATTTGGTTTCTATTTCAACACAACGGCAAAAGCGTTATAATCCCATAATGGTTAATAACTACTACTTAAATGTAATGGTTGCTATTAGTAGCTCAGTTAATAACACTTAATTGTAAGCCTTAAAGCTTAAATAAGATCGTTTATTTGGTAAATTACTGTGTAATTGTTTCGACTCGACACTCTAGTCCACGTTGATTCAATGCTGATAATGATGAATGAATAAGGACCATATTATCTAAAATAGCACGTAACATCACAGTGGCCGTTTTTTCTATAAAGTCATAAAAAATATAACCTATAGCATTAAATGACAAAAGGACGGAGGGTGTTAGTACAGATTTGCTGTTGAAAATTAACTCTTACGACACAATAGATTAGAACAGCCCAATGCTAGTAGGTATGTGTAAAGGGAGACCTCTGGAGTAATAACATTTCCAAATTTCCCTACAGGATACTCATATTGGAGATATCTGCAGAAATATGTATTTTATGATCGTAATTAAACACAAAAAGGTGACATTTAAATAAACCCACCTGTAATGAAATAAATCAAGTAGGTATTATATGTAAGAAAGAATTTTTATAAGTAAGTACACTTATTTTTTCCGGAATACATTAAAAAATAAGGACATATTTTATATATTTACATTAATAAATGAACGTACTGCTATCGTTCTAGCATCTTTTAGTAGGTTTGAATAAGCACACACAGCCTCAGTAGGTACACATCCAACATCGCTAATGTGAAACATTCATCATCCATGTGCCGATATTGGAAATTTCTTATTCAATCTCTGAATGGTTTCTAGGTTACGTACATGGAAATTTGTTACAAGTTTTTTGTTGAGTTCACCCACCTCACCCACTCACACTAGATATACCTATGTAAATTCATATATTTATGTAAACAGTATAGTTAGTTGTTTCGGAATTTCACCGAAGTTATGTACGTACGATATCTAGATTGACCGTAAAATATAATAATTGAATAGGTACCTAGTAGAGCTACTAGATAATCTTACTCGTATTTACCTGGGTAATTTAGAATCCTTTCCAATTTCCTTGCCTCCTATATTAATACATAAAAAGTCCGAACAGACAATCTGATTATCCTAAACAATTTTACGACTCGCATCATAATCACACTACATCGTAAATAACATTATGACCTACATACACAGCCATGATAAATGGTTGTTGAGCGATTTTTTTGTTAGACAAAAGAAAAGGCAGTAATAACCAGGCATAAGGCACAAGTGGGGAAATTAACATTGTGCCGAGACAAGCGACGACAGCTTAATTAGAAGCGATACCAGTCACGCTCAGGACACCCTGTATACAGACCACCACAGTACCTACATGCCGGTTCCTCGATTCACGTAAGAAAAGAACAGTCAAATTTCAGCGATTATCATTTTCTTTCCTCGTTTTTAGGTGTGCTACTATTGATTCTACTACGCCCTTAGCTATTGAATTTGGAGTTGCAACTTATGAATGAATGAATTTATCAATAAATCTTAGTAGAGCGGCTTTGTTTAACAATGGCATTGGGATTTTTAAGGTAAGCTCTGTTCTATCGGTTCTACTAATTGTTTTACTGTTAACAAATCCTGTCGATCGTTGTGATGTTGCTGACGTCGCGTCGTAGTGAATAGAGGTCTCACTGCTGACACTAGTTATAATTTGATTGAGCTGTCAATAACTATCATTCTAGATATTAATTATAGAGGTATAGGTAAGATTAGACGTTAGTCATGGCCACGGCATAATCAATTGAAGATTGTGGATACATAATATATTCATCATCAGCCAATAATCATCCACTGCTGGACATAGGCCTCTCCCAAGGAGCGCCACAACACTCGGTCCTCGGCCTTCCTCATCCAACCACTACCCGCCACCCGCCTAAGGTCGTCAGTCCAGCGGGCAGGAGGGCGTCCCACGCTGCGTTTGCCTGTTCGTGGTCTCCACTCGAGAACTCGTCTACCCCAACGGTTATCGGTTCTTCGGCAGATATGACCAGCCCACTGCCACTTCAGCTTGCATATTTTGACAGCCATGTCGGTAACCTTAGTCCTCTGACGGATAACCTCATTTCTGATACGATCCATCAGAGAAACCCCAAGCATAGCTCTCTCCATAGCACGCTGAGCGACTTTAAATCGGTGGACCAGTCCTACCGTCAGTGTCTACGTCTCTGCACCATACGTCATCACTGGCAGGACGCACTGGTTGAAGACTTTTGTCTTCAGGCTCTGAGGAATGGCCGAGGAGAATATGTGACGAAGTTTCCCGAATGCAGCCCAACCCAGTTGGATGCGCCTTGCAGCCTCCTTGTCGAAGTTGCTTCTGCCTAGCCGAATAGTCTGCCCGAGGTAGACATATTCTTGCACAACTTCGATTGTTGCCTCACCAACGGCGACCGGCTCCGGTTTCATGTGAGCATTGTACATGACTTTCGTCTTGTCCAAGTTCATACCGAGGCCAACACGTCGGGAAGCAGCATTTAGGCCACTTAGCATCCAGCTGAGTTCCTGCAGAGATTCTGCCATAATAACGATGTCGTCCGCGAAGCGGAGGTGTGACATGTACTCGCCATTTATACATATGCCATTTCCTTTCCAGTCCAACGTCTTAAAGACATCTTCCAATGCATTGGTGAACAGTTTCGGAGATATCACATCCCCCTGTCTCACTCCACGTTGCAGTTGGATAGGTCTTGTCTTGTGGTCCTGTACTTGGACAGTCATAGTAGCGGCATTGTACAGACATCTCAACACCTCGATATAGCGCCAATCGATTTGGCATCTCTGCAAGGATTCCAAAACTGCCCAGGTCTCGATGGAGTCGAAGGCTTTTTCATAGTCAACAAAGGCTAGACACAGAGGCTGATTATACTCTTCGGTCTTCTGTATAATCTGCCTTACTGTGTGGATGTGGTCTATTGTACTAAAGCCTTTTCGAAACCCAGCCTGCTCTGGGGGCTGGAACTCGTCTAACTTTTGGGCAAGACGGTTCGTGATAACCCTTGAGAACAGCTTGTATACATGGCTTAAAAGCGAGATCGGTCTATAGTTCTTCAGGAGGGTTTTGTCACCCTTCTTAAAGAACAATACCACGACGCTCTCAGACCATGCCTCCGGTGTAATGCCATTGTGAAGAACCGAATTGAAGTGCCTCTGGATATACGCCTATTTATACACGTCGTTTGCCATTGGTGGCGTAAACATAGAAATGTATATCATAGACATTCAATCTAATTAATTCACCAACAAGAACACTTCAAACGAGCGCCGCGCCGCGGAGCTGTTCGAGGATTGCAATACCTCCAGCTTTCAGAAGCTCTGTAGTAATTCCGTCTTCACCCGGAGCCTTGTTGTTTTTAAGCTGCTCAAGGGCTATCCTAATCTCGCCTTTGTCGACGTCAGGGATGTCGTCAGTGTAGTGGCGTATTAGTGGCGCTCTGGAATCGGTGAGCTGAGCCACAGACTTCTGCGCGTGTGAAGCATAAAGTTGTCCGTAAAAACCTTCGATTTCGGCAAGAACCTCCGGCTTAGAGGCAACGATATTACCATCTGCAGACTTCAACTTCGTCAAGTGGCTTCTCCCAAGTTGCTGAACGAAGACTTTTGACCCCCGATTTTGCTCAATTGCTGCTTCTATGGCGCGTGTGTTGGAGCGACGGAGATCTCTTCGTATCAGCTTCTTTATACGCTTGTTGAGTACCCGTAGTTCTGACGAAGTGTCACCTGCCGACGGAAATTCGCGTCTCTGCCTCATAAGCTCGAGTGTCTCGCTTGAAAGTTTAGACTCCTTGCTTTTGCTTCTCATGCTAAAATGTCTGTGGCCCACCTCACGAAGAGCCTTCACTATTTGGATTGTATCCGCGTCAATATCCGTAGTGTTTTCCAGCGATTCGAATCGGTTCTGTAGTTCTCTCTGGAAGCTGGTGTTGCCAGCTCTAATTTGGTGCAGTGTGGGACGAAGGGTCGACTTCACCAGACGTCTCCTCTCCAGCTTGAAGTTGATATTCAGAGTACCTCGGAGAAGTCGGTGATCACTCCCAGTTTTAAACCTATTGATCACTGAGACATCTCTGAATATGTGCCGCTTGTCAGTCATAATGAAGTCGATTTCGTTTTTCGTCCTACCATCGGGGCTTGCCCATGTCCACTTCCTCTGGGGCTGTTTCTCAAAGAAAGAATTCATCAAGTACAGCCCCTCCCTTTCGAGGAAGTCAACAAGCATTTGCCCTCTCTGGTTTCTGCTACCAAAGCCATGAGGTCCTACCCTCGATTCGTCGCATTCTTGTACTCCCACTTTGGCGTTGAAGTCCCCCATCACAACGGTGTATTGGGTCTTAGCAGTACACTTGATAGCTCTAGAGATATCTTCGTATACTGCTTCGACTTCTGTGTCAGAGTATGCCGAGGTTGGTGCATATACCTGTACGACCTTCAAGGAATACCTCTCGGTTAGTTTTAGTACTAGGTACGCTACCCGATTCGACACACTGCTGATCTCCACTACGTTGTTGACAAGGGTCTTGTTGACGAGGAATCCTACGCCACCTTGGGACAGTTGGTCGCCCTCGCGATGGTAGAGCATATAGCCGGACTCCAGGGTCATCGTGTCCTCGCCCTCTCTACGGACTTCTGATAGCCCTAAGATGTCCCATTTTATTTTGCTAAGCTCTACCTCGAGTTCTACCATCTTCTCGTCCTCTCTCAGTGTCCGTGCGTTGTATGTCGCCAGTTGTAGTCGTTGATGGCAGCCATTCGTAACCCGGGGATTCTTCGCACCCCCTGCCCTACCGTTACCTAGACCGCTGCCGTAGTCAGGAATAGTAGGGCTGCCGGGAACTGGGGGCTGGGGCTTTGGGTGTGACTCCATGGAGGATTTTGCCATAATCACCACGCTTGGCAATGCGGGTTGGTGATCGCAGGGCTACACTTTTCGTGCCGGTGACGCTGCTGCCCATCGCCGGCCTATGGGATTTAGTGTAGCTGTTTTTTGGATGGTTATACCGCCATCATCCGGTCGCCAGAGCCTCGTTATTTAGCAGGGTGCACCACGGGCAGGTAAGGTTGGCCATTGGTTCATTTCGGATGTTTAGAACCCTTACACCCCATAATATATTATGATCTTCCAATTCAGCCATGAGTGTTCGGTATTTGTTGGAAATTCTCCTATTGGTGGCGTTCTAATGTTTAGATATAGATTTCCACGGCTACGGTTACGTCGAATCTTGTTGGTATGATCTGCCAATTAAGGCATGATTGCGCGGCGTTCGTTTGAAGTGTTCTTGTTGGTGAATTAATTAGATTGAATGTCTATGATATACATTTCTATGTTTACGCCACCAATGGCAAACGACGTGTTTAAATAGGCGTATATCTAATGCAAACTCCATGAGGTATTCGATACAAAAAAATCTTTTAAAAGTGGTACAACTAGCTAGTCCCTCCTAGTACTAGGTATCTAGCGGTATGTCGGCACCAGAGAGACTGTAGCTTTCTGCCCGATTCTGAATGAGTTGTGGGGCCTAAGGACCTATTTGTATGCTAATACCTAAACCACTACGTGCCGAGTGAATAACTGTCGCTTTGAGACTTAAAAAGTACAACTACAGACAAATGTCGATGCTGAGATTACTCCAGCACTGCATATTTATACAAGTTGTTAAAAAACTGTTAGGTATTATAATACCTAGTACGATTACGAATGTAGGTGCAGGAATGATTGTAAAACAAGAAATGAAAACTTCAGTAAAGTGTGGCTTGTACCTACTTAGGTACCTGTTTTCTTCAGATATATTTTTCGAAGAAAATACAGTTATTTTAGAGAGGAAGTTACGTGTGAAATAAAATCATGTTACTGTACATAAAACTTTTGTTGTTCCAAAATATAATACAACAATGAACAGACGAAAAAAAAGTAATGCACAAGTATAACTTACAAGTATTTATAAAATTGGTAGCCTTTACTACGAACCTTTTGGAAGTACTATCAATGTTTGTAGTAAAATTATTTCATTTAAATTAAAAGTTAGGTAGAGGTGTTTGTACCCTTAGCTCCAATTTCTCCATAGTCGGTTATATCGTAACCTGGGAAAGGTTGATCAATTATACGTCATCTCCATATAAAATTCTTGACAGATGTGTCAAAAAGTCAACCACTTATACCTGTTTATGCTCTAACCGACTATGGAGAAATTGACACTTAAGATAAAATAATTTAAGCATAGTTATGCGAAAAAACGAAACTACACGGATACAAAGTGTAGTGGAAATAACTACAATATTTGTCAATATGAATGCAAAACGCCGATACGCTCGTAATAAAATGAAAATGTTCTCTTTTGTGTAAGTACGACACCAGGATTCCTCCTTTGAGTATATCTTTCACAACCCCTTTTTGAGTTGAGCTCAAGCACATATTGACTTAAATGAGTGCGGAGAGCAAACTATAGCGGGGCCTCGGCCGCATCGCAGATGTCATACCGCATAGTGTTGAATAATATCAAACTCAGATAATTCGTTTTCGGAGAAGACGTCGTTATGGCCATGATATAAAAAAATCAAAATTGGTTATTGATCCGAAAAATTTGATAGGAATTTATAGTTTAAAAGTGACATGAAAACAAATGATGGTTATTTCCAATTTTGACTTATCGAGGAGGTAGTAAATGAATTTTAAGTACCTAACTGGTGTATGAACGACATTTGCTTACCGCAGTACTAATTTCCAGAGTACACGGAAATGTCACGTCACGTGCCTGCTACAACCGATATTTTAAAAAAACCTTTACATTCGTGAAGTCTGGCATATTTTCACATTGTTCTCCAAATAGCATGAATATAGGGTAAACATCTATGAGGGAACTTGTCACGGCAAATGTACCGATTTTATACTCGTATAAGTACATTGTTTGTATGAGCAAAAGTTTCAGATCGCAGATGACTACGACGTAGCACTACTACGTCGTAGCACTATTGTAGCGTACTGCTTCTTCGTAGCACTATGGAAGATTACTATGAAGTATCACTATCGCAGCTTAGTATAAGTATTTTATGTACATATGTACATATCATGTAAAACACGAGTTCAAACCGTTCATTATACCATATATGAGTACTATTGTTATTTTACAATACGTATTTATTATTAAAACAGATAGTAATTATTTCAGGGTAGACCTTAATTTGATCTCATTTGTATTTTCCACTCAATGTTTGATGAGTAATTATACAACGCGATTGATTAATTTACATAGTTATTAATTCAGTTGCAGAATAAAAGGAAGCAATTTTAATATTGAAAACGCAATCAATTTATTCTGCTCATTCAGAATTTGGTAATCAATGGAAATAAAGCTTAAAGTAAATAAGGACATCGTGACAGTTTTACAATATTCTAGGGTACAAAAAGATAAAGGCTTACCCATACAAAGGTACATTCGTGTAAGTAGTGTAACATAATTAAAATAACAGTTTAGTTTTTGTAGCCTCTGTCATCCATACAGTAGTAACTTTTTGCTTCTTAACTATTTTATAAAAAATAATCCATAAGTGATAACAGTGTGAATATAACTTTATATATTATGTAACTGAACTGAGATCTTGATCCTGAATCAACATTTCATCCTCCATTATGACATTATTCAGGGACAGCTCCAACAATATTGATGCAACGATATTGAAGAATTTATCCACCGTTTTATTAATTTGTTTACTTGGCGCAATTAACGAATTCTCACATACATTCGCCTTGTATTATTTGATTTACTCCTCTGTATCACCCACTTTTGTTTAAAAAAAAACTATAAGTGATACTGGCCATTGTAAATAAATAAGTTTTAATAGTATGTATACTGCACCCAATCACAATCCCTTTTTGATGTACAAGTAAATAAAAAATACTCTACATATCTATTTATCTAAATAAGTACTTCAAAAATTCACAGAATAAAAAACTTTAAAACACTTTTAGGAAACGCTTTCCAGTTAAAAAGCGTTATAGTTCAATTGTTAGTTTACGGCCTAAAACATTTCAATCAAAACACGAATAAAGCTTTTGTAAGTCAAAAAATACAAAGTGGGCTTGCGAGCATTCAACCAGTTTTAAAACGTGCACACATTTTTATATTAACTTTACTATACCTATTTTATTAATATTTGTTTCTATATTATGTACTATTTAGCCGCTTGATTCGAATTCGTTTTGGTAGGTTAAGTAGCGTCAGTTAAGTTAAAATCATAAAAAATTAAAAGTTAGACACAAACGCTGTCAGTTATCTGTCAAACGTCTTATAAATGTGTCAAACTTTGAATAACTCGTTAAATAAGGTTTTTTATATATTGGTATTTTTTATAGTAATACAGTTTGTTTTCAGCCAGTGTTCAGAGCTATCGGTACTAGCCACAGCGCGTAATTAACTTTTTATTACTTACAAAGAAGCTGCAATTTCGGAATCCATTAGTCAAATACTATGGTTTTTCAATCCTCAGCATTCTCTTAACTTTTTCTTTCTCAATCTGTTCCGTTCAGTCTTTGAATCGGGTTTTTCAGATGGTAAGCGGTTGACCTAGTTGGTGACTAACAATTTCAAACTCTGGTTTTCAATTTAAAAAGAGTGTCGGTAAAGGAATAAACACCTCTATTTTACTTTTATGGCGTCAATGACGAATGTGTTATGAATGATAAATACATATAATCGGTTAAAGGCTTATAGGTATTATATCTGGGAATTGGTTGGTAACTTATCTTAAAAAATAGATAGGTGCCTAAACCTACCCATTAGGGGATGGATAAGAAGAAAAATAAAATTGCAGATATTTACATCAAGTACTAGCTAAACAAGATAAACCTAAAGAGATTCGTTCTTAAGTGAAACTTGGAATTAAGGAACAGTTTGTTCATGCTTCAGAACTAACTTAGTCAAATGAATACTAAACTACAAAAGAACATCGGGCGGATAAAGATCTAGAAAAATATAATATTATGCGTTGTTTTATTATTATTATACGCGCTTCTTTTCTAATTTATAGATTTGTATGAAGTGGTTTACGATGACAGTGGGCGGAGTTTTTGTATGAAAACAACACTCACTCCGCCCGCTGTCGTCGTGGACACGGCCTTACGGCGGCGTTGAGAATTGGGGCCCAAAGCTCGACCATGGAGGTTGAAACTTGAAGCACTTCGTTAATAAAATATAAAATGTAAACTTGTGGTGAGCAGTACTTTGGGTTGGATTTATCAAATGCATTTAGCGCTATGAAACTTGTCTGAGTGGGGAAGTTCCCCACGGCAGCGGAGTGGTTTCAGCAAAAGAGCACTTAAACTGAAAGGAATAAAAGTCACAGCTTTGTGCCACGGTAAATCTGTTTGCACGCTATTTGCGTTTCCCTTTTCTACTCGCAGCATGAGTATTTCTGGAAAAATAGTTTTTTAATAAAGCGTTTTTGAATTCCTTCTTTGTTCAGGTACAACGGACTGTTAATACGAACTTTTGTTCCTAAATCTAATTTGAAAGTTACTCGCGAAATGATATTTTATACAAATATAAAAACCCAAAAATTCTACATACATTAATTTTAAACTTTGGAAACTTTGTTTTAAAATCAAGAACCGTTATTTACCGTTGAAAGTGTACTCACTCGGAATAGCCATAGGTACGATTCAAATTATAACCTGTTATAACCTAGTTATCTGTTCTGTGTTACTTAAACTAAATTTAATGACTCACATCATCTCAAACGCTGCTTTTGAAAAATACTTATAGTGCCACAAACTTATCTGTTCCGGTGACAGCTCACGTAAATATGTAATATTTCTTCATTCTATAAGATTTAAAGTTTGCCAGTAGTGGTAATTCGCTCTTGTGGTTTTAATTAACCCATCTAATCTATATTAATATATAATTCATTAGTAAATAATGAGATATGGATCATTTTAGTTCGCTCTCACCGGAACAGATAAGTTTGTGGCACTGTAGAAGCATTGAAAACGTTACACGAAAAAAAAAAATTACACCATACGTGCTTGACGTACTTAACATTAGTACTTATTACTTCCATACATTACACTCATTAACTTTGGAAGCTCGTACAAAAAGTCTGGGGCAACTTAGTTCAGCCAATCAGGGAGGCCCTTTTTAAAAATACAATGAAATTTAATTTAATAAAATATTTTTATAAAACGGAGAATACAGGTTTTTGCCTAAATGGCCAAAGGAAGCACATGATCGGGAACGGTGGTCAGTTTATAAGGAGGCCTTTGCCCAGCAGTGGGTCACAAACACAGGGTACTTACATAAAATTTAATAAAAAATCCCGGAGAAGAAATGCATCTCCAATAAAGCCGTATTCTTTAAACTAAGTATACAACACCGATATGAGTAATATTTTACCAATGAGCTGGTGCACAATGGCGTCGGTCACCGGAACATATTCACACCACGCTTCCCCTTCAATAAACTACGAAATATCCTTATTTATTTTATAAACAGGTCACGGAAAATGCAACGCCTGCGTAATTTGTTCTTGGAAATTAAAGATTTAGGTTTACCTTCATAGCACAGAAATGTTTAAAATATCTTGAAAATCTTCACCAATGATTGTTCAGCATATTTATTTTATTTTATTTATTTACGAATCCAACAGCGTAACTTAAATAACATAATTTTTAATATATGCACACAGTAAGGCCAATGATAGGATTTACAGGTAATGTAAAATAATAAACATTATCACGGTCGGGTACCTGCACACTTACTACTTAATCTAATTTTATATTATATGCTACATAAGTAATTGAGTGACATTAGTGTGTTTTTGCCAAAGGCTGCGCTCAGATAAAATTAGTTAATAGACAATAATTGAAGAGAAAATTATATAGGTATCTAAATTATGACCAAGATATTTAAATATTTATGATATAAATGTAAGTAATAGTATTATCAAAGCTATAAACGAAATCCTTCGCACCGTTCGGGTTGGCTGAGTGAGAATTTCTAAGCGATTTCTACATTTTCCTATCAGTTACAGGTCGCGCCGCTGAGCCTAATAAAAAACAATGACGTCATAAAATTAAACTACTCCTCAGACTCGCGTCGACGGCGCCTCGGAGAGTTGCTCCAAGTGCGTGACTTATAAGTAACCGTTCAACATCAGCTGTGTAAATGACAAAAAAAACATAACTTTTTAACAGCTTCATTTATTTTTATTGTGCGTGAATAAATAAAATAAGACTAGTTCACCATTGGGAAAGGTAATAAAAATTCTCTGCGTAATAATAAACTTTATAGAGATAATTTATTACTGTGAATATCTCATATACTCACCTCACATTTTACCGACTAGTAACTTTGTTACTGGCTGAACCGGATAGGTTTAATAACTATAAAAATAATGGTTCCACATTGCGAGTGTAACTGACGGCTGGCAAACGTAGCGCCTGTAACCATTTTACAGTAAAATGTTATTGCGATATCCCGGAGGTAGATAGCGGCTCAATCATTCTACCTAACGGTGTCATATTCGCGATTTCTGCACCTCAATTTTATGACGCAACCCGCTATCTCACCGAGACAGGCCCAAAATGTACGGTTCCCGATTCTCATAAAAATATACTTCGTTTTCTAAAATTGAAAGTCAGCTTACTTTATTATGCTAAAAGCACAAAGTTGCACGTTTAAAGGATTACGGCCGCAGCACGTAACTTTGTGTAAGCCGAATGTATTGAACCAGTATTACAGCATTTACGAGTACTTATGTGTAAACTTGCTACCACTAACTAAACTTGGCAAACTTATCCCAAATCGTAAGTAGAGTGGTTACCTCGGGACAAAAGGTGGACTTGCACAGAACTAAGTTTCGCAAACTAAATTAAGAATAATGAGAAAGTGTTGGAAGTTTAAAGAGAAATTGGCTCCTTTAACTAAAGTACCTAATTTCAGCATTAGGTGTGATTGAATGACTTAGCGCCCGCCAGGGTTCTTGCTGAGGAACCGCTCTCCATGATTTCTAAACAATAACAAAACCCTTGTGCAATTCATTGTGTACTCGTATGTCAAGTGAACACCTGAATAATGGGCCTGGCTGCAAGCAGTTTTTATATCTGGATTATCGTCAATTGTATCGTATCATTGGTCATCCAAGAGACATTGGGTTCAAATCCAGGCATGTAGCTACCAATTAATTATTATCAAGAAGGAAGGAAACATCGTGATTATTTATTTCATCTATCGTGAGTACAAACGAATGGTCGTTCGCAGCTCGTTTGCGAGTCACCTCTGACTCTTTGGGGAACAGTCGTGAAAATTATGTTGTATGTAACATAACATTCAAAGATATTATAGGAACTATACCAAAAGATATCTTCGGCTGAATCCAATTTGGTGGACAGTCGACCAGTCACTCGGGGAACTTCCCTCCTTTCGTGCACCCCCTAGTTTTGAGTAAAATGAGCGTAGTACATTAGTAGCGAGCCGCGGCCTGCAAGTTGCCAGTTGGCGCCCCCTCGCGCCGCTAGCCACAAGTGAGGCAAGCTGATATTCTAGCTGACTTATGCTGTTTTATAAGAGAAGGCGTACAATGTATGCCGTACATTCCATTGAAACCCACTTAAAAAATGTAAACGTTTATTCTGCTATGTTAGTTTAAAGTTTTTATTGTGCTTAGTTACTGCACTGTTGAAGCGTAACTATTTAAAAGTAGTTGTAAACTAAACGTGTTGTAAATATTGCGGAGAGTAAGGAATAAACAAATATATAAATCAACCCGCCGGATGGGACAGAATTATTATAGCCAACTATCCTCACGTTTTGTACAATGAAAGGCGGGTCCGAGTGATTATCAGATATAACTAGCCGAGCAAATACTGTCAAGGCTTAATCAGGCGATGATCACCCAGGACTCCAGGACCGACGAGCCGAGCGAATATCATCTAGGTTTCTCTAGGCGATGATCAGCCGGGACCGACCGCAAGACATGTGAAAACTTGTCCGTCGAGAGGCTAAACGAGGAAACTTGACGGCGTCTCATTTTACGATAACTATTACGGGCCTCACTCTATTAAGGGCCCCGGCAACTGAAATGTGCAAATTTAAGAAGGTGCCGCCTCCTAACAACTTTAATTAAGGAGTTGCTTAATGATCCGCATCCGAATCTATACAGTATTATATAGGTAACTAAATATGGTTGGTCAATGTATACAGATTCAGCTTCAGAATAATATTTAAATTAGAACAAAATGCAATGCGGTAAGTACTACTATCACAAAAAAATATACTTTGCAGGTAAAACGAGATGCTGTAAATTAAGCTGTATTTAAACGAACACTATGGGTAATTACTTTAACAATTAAATAAGACGGCACTCTAACTGCTAAGATATTGTAGCTGCTTTATAAAGGCGCTTTAAATAAAGCTGCAAAAACGTTTAGAAACAGCAGCTAAAATGGACGGCGAGTATTTCGTGAGCTCGGCGCATACATCGCGCTCGCAGCTGTATACGAGGCAGCTGCTTAATGAAAAACTGTTAAAGCACTTACAGCCCATTGTTTGGTTAATCGCCTTAATTTACATAACACAGCCACTCCGCCTTCTGCAGGCTTCTCGGCGCTAACCCGGGGCTAATAATCGAGGAAAACTTTCAATATTTTCCGTGGAAGCTGCAGCCGCAAACAACATGTTTTGTGTTATTGATGTTGGTTTCTACTTACCTGTAGAATTGGAGAAGGAAAATTGACCGCGGTGAAGCGTAGTTTCGAATTTGATTTACTTTTATACAGTGTTACACAATACAGTTTCTTGTATACTGTACAGCTCGGTGACTCTGTAGGATATAATTTTATCGAACGCTTATTGCCGAATCTCATACTCTACATAAATTGATCCGTCGTTGGGTACATATAATAATAATAATATCCATTTATTTCAGGCATCAAGGCCCATAGCATAAAAAAAAAAAAAAAAAAAAAAATATATTCTTTAGAAACTTATAAATATGATGGATATGATAGAGCTACTACTAACTCAGCTTCAACAATGATGGTATCCTTGGCTATGTAGCAGACGGTCTAATTTCTGATAGGATCCGTCACAGAAATCCCAAGCACAGCTCTCTCCGTAGCAAAATGGATCAATTAGACTGACCATCAGTGTCTATGTACGTTAATGCAACGCACTATAGAGTATAATGCACTGTGTCCTGGTTGACATGATACAATTATTATATTTGTAGACATAGTTATAAGATACAATCTACTAATATGCACGATTGCACATCAATATTCCACACACATTAAAATTATAATTAAAATTAAAATACCAACCTATTAAATTAAATATTTTACATGACATTGTAACACGAATATAAATACGTAGGTAATCATCAAAATTATTTTCACCCTACTCGTAAACCATAAACGGCAAATTAATACTACTTATTCGGAACTTAACTTGCAGCACGCTTTAAGTAAAGACCTACCAATTTAGACGGTCGTTTTTCTTGATGTCACCTTACACCGCTATAGGCGTACCCTAATAAGACGTTTAATAAATGGCATTTTCCATAAAACGCCGTCAGCTAGCCCTTGGAATGTCTCTTTGAATTAGGACTTCTATCCCTTCGAATTTTTTGAGGAATTTGAACCTCCTGGGATGGTAGCTGATAGTATGCATCTGTCTACTTTTAGAGTGCTTTACCCAAAAAGGTAGTTCCTCTTAGACAGTGGAATCTTTCAGCCTCGAATAAGGTGGAGTAATAAGGGTACAATATTTTTTCATTTTGAACTGTAAGACGTAAGATGTAAGGTGTAGTAAACCATTTGTCGCCGACTGCGTTACAGACTGAGTTTAGTACGGCGCACTCACTAGGCAAACTGCTCATTCTTATAGTCAATAGTGTGATCAGTTTGCCGACTTCGATCGCAGCCTAAAAGTAGGTGAGTCAAACTACAATGGTTTTATGTACTGGTTTTATACTATGTACTGGTTTTATACCTATTCAAACAATTACTTCAATCGTGCGTTTTATCGTGTTTGTTGAAACACGCCGTTATACATTTATAATATACATTTATGAAAAACTGTTTGGTCCGATACTCTGATACCGATAGGTGGACACCTACCTTTAAACTATACTAGGTACCTAACGAATACAAGAGTGAAGTTTATATATATATAAATGGATAATCTGCAAGCAGTACAGGTTGTTGGCATAACATGATATCGGCATGGCGCGATCAATAAGATCGTAATTGATAGTAAATATTATGTTAGCAGATGGTCAGATAATTTAGCTGATTCGTGCACAGACCTAAATGGTAGAGATTAAACTTGGTTTACAATCTTGCACTGAATAAAGTTCATTTATTAATATTAAAAACTATTTTCAATACTACGAAATCCGCTAACAAAAAGCCCAAAAACCTTATTCTGAATTTGATACGGGCTCCAACATAGATAATATTAAAACCTAAAATATGTTTTAAACTTGTAACTGCAATATTAAATGTACCTCTAAAATTTCTAACTAAGGACAAAATAAACAATATTAATACCTATTCCTTAAAAAAACTTAAAACAATCGAATACTTACGTATGCGGCTGAATTTTAATTTAAGTACATAGTTTCATTGTAGTTTTTGGAAACAGCCCTATCTATCTATGTAATTTACCAATCACATTCGGGAAATTTGATTGCCACTTGCAATTTCCGCAGCTAAATTAAGCTGGGAATCCAACATGGCCTCGCCACCCACTCGACACGCTGTTTAAAACACGATTACATATATAATTATACAGGGTGTTGCAAAGTGGTATACTAAGCCGAAAGGGGATAACTGAAGGGGTCAATATAAACAACCTTTAAGTAATTCGCGAACAAAAAATAGTTCTTCATAGTAAAAAGTTACGCGACCATAAAAGTTTCTATTGTTTTGAGTTGAGTACGACAAAATCAAAGGCAAATGTTTAGAAAGTGATTAATAAAATGACGGCTCATTCTTGTCCTCAAAAGATATTCAACTGAGAGTTACCAACTGAAATTTTCCATTTCATACGAGAGGTGTTTGAGGGCCAGTTAAAAATGGGTCTACTAGTTTAAAGGTAATTTTATCTGCAAAATAGCATTGTTGGACAATGCACAGTATTATTGGCTAAATGTGCAGGTAAACTCACTCAGGTACATGGTACCTGCCTACAGAATCAAAGAACCTTTAATCACTGTCACGCAAATGTACGCTAATTTATTAACGTTGCATTAAGGAGGTACAGTTGATTCAGTAAGAGATTCATCGTAGGCTCAACGCTGACAATATACCTACGAAAAATTCACCATTTGACAGTGGCATACGTAAATGAGCCAACGTTGATTTTTTACACAATAGGATTGCATTAGGAGTACGTTCCGGAATTTATCGTTATGGGTTTAGCCGTCCATTGCGTATGAGAGCGATGGAACATAGAGTGCTCCTGTGTACTATACGCACACATGAGGCATTATAATCTACGCCTGCGATGGCTGATCTCCATGAGATCGGCCGCTACAGTCAGATTCGTCTACGCGGACTTTATTATTTATTATTAACATTATTAAATATGGTGCGGATGAAATCGTCATCTACTGTACCCTTAGTACACTCCATCGAGCACAAGCAAAGCCTAATGAAGTCTTTCAGGAAGATTAATCATTGCCGCAATCATTCATTTAGAGCAATAATATTCATATTTGCAGGCATCCGTACTTAGGCGTATTCCGTTAGTAATACATCATTTAGGTGCGATAGACTAGGCACCTTTTCACGACCTGGATTTAGCAGGGCATCGGAATCACAAGGTTGGTTTTGAATTGAGTTTTGTGCGCAAAATATTTGGCACTCCATACATACTTAATTGATTACGTTTGAAATATTATAATTTTCATGGACTTAATAGGACGTAATGTAATACAACTACAAGAATAACTTAAAGTTTCTTTTTGTGAAGAGTAGGTAAAATGAAAATTAGGTTTGGATAAGAATTTGAATTTCCCAAATATTAACTTCTTCATTAATTGATAGCCAAGAAAGGCACTTGCCATACAGCAATTACCAAGTTGTCCAACATAATGATTTCTAGAGAGACAAAGGTAAAGTTCCGCAATTTTCCCGGTCGCCAGACCAAAGGCGGTAAATTAAGACACCACCCTGTAGTTAGGCAGTTGCCGATAGCCTTTCGAAGACCCGACTACATTGACACAAAGAAGGTTTAACAACAATCGGCGAGGTGTTACCCGTTGCATTAGGGTTTGCATAGAGTTGCGAGTATATAGGCCATTGTAAAAGTGGTATACTAAGCCGAAAGGGGGTTACTCAGATCATTCTGAAGAACTTTTATTGTAATACTTTTGAAATTCGCGTTCTTTTTGTTTTTCTATACATACCACAGGGGTATAATCGTGACAGTTCTGACATTGCGAAAAAGAGACGCTTAGCTACATTAAGCGTGAGAAAGAAACGTTAAGCTGTAAATGTTTTTTGTCCTTTTTGCTGTGGCGCCTGTTTACGTCAGTTCTCTGTGCCAAACAATGAAACAAATGAAAAATCTGTGCCAAACAAAGGCTGACAGTTACAACAAAATTTTCTAAATGCTATTTATTTTTGATTTGCTAGTGATTTGTGGGTGTTTATTAAGTTTATTAGACTATTATCATCACTTAACGAGTGTGTGACATGGGTGGGTGGATTTTGTTCGGTTGTATAGAGCATAATGAACGAAAACACGATGGAATGATGGATGAGATATATTTTCACATGTAAGTAGATACTATCAAGTTTAACAAGCTTACATTCATCATAGTACTATCTATTGGCTCGATTTTAATATAAAACGATACTAATTTTAATACTGTAAGGTCTTTTAGTATCAGTTTTAAGTAAAAATTACGAGGTACCATATCATAACAAATCACATGGTGTTGCAAGTTATTGAAAATTTATTTTACCCACAAATATTATAGTATGCAAAGAAAATACTAGAAATTGTAACGGACTCGGGTTGGGTTTACAAATGGGGCGCACGAATTCGGTTTTTGTGAAGATTGTATTTTGTAGAAGTCATTCTCCTCTTTCAAATGAGGTGCCTCTCATTGTGAGGAAACGTTCGTTTCTTTTTTTTTCTTCCATGTGTGATTTCTTCTGTATAATATAAAGTTTATTGTATTGATACGAAATACGTGTTTCCTTTAAAAAAAACCCCATCACATATTTGGCCCACGATTATAATGCTCATGCTCATCCATTTATCTCTTTCATAGGTTTCCGACAGAAAAAAATATATCAAGAAAATGGATAGACATTACCGGTCGCACAAATTGGGAACCAAGGAAACATACAAAAATTGTGTTCGGCACATTTTGAAGAGGATTGTTTCGATTGGACGAAGACAATGAATTATACAATCCACTCAGTTTGTGTATATTAAATAATTATATTGAAATCAAATAAGTATGAGTAAAGTTTTTTTTCTTATATCGTCGGTTGACAGGAAAAACTCACTAAGGCTGATTTTTCAATATTCAGATTTAAATGTTATCTGGGTAATACAAACATTGAGAAACATTGAGACGCAACAGCATCAAAATTATTTCCCAGCAAAACTTTTGTCTGGCTATTGAAAAATTAGCCTTTAGTGACTTTTTCCTATCAACCGACGATATACTCAAGTTTTGTTTTTGTTATTATGATAAGTTAAATTTCCCCATATTTAGGTTTTATTTTTTTGTCGGCAACATCTATGGTTTGAGTGAGAAAGAGAATAGTGCACACGGCGATTGCGAATCTATTTGTAGTTGATCTGAGATACATACCTACAGTTAAACGTCACGTGTCAAAGTTTCTGTGAAAAATACTTTCATATATTTTTCGCGAATTTTTAAATACCACCCTGTACAAACGAACGAACGAACCATGTTTTTTTATGCTTGATACTCAACTTTTTCTTTTTAGTGAAATGCATCCGTGAGAAATGTTTAAAATTAAATTTCATCTTTCACAGAGTTTTCTGTCTTTGATTACACTTCTTTCTTCCTGAGAATACTAATTAGTATACAGTGTTATTCTTGTTCTTAGGGATTGACTTTGCTAGGAAGATATTTTTTTAAGTTCCTACGGAAAGTGAGCCGTGCTTTTTAGTAACTAAATAAAATTATACTCATTATCAAAACTTGAATGAAAGAATTCACCTCTGAAAAGCAATGCTCACATAATACGAACCATCGTATTTGTTACCATACGAAGGTAAAATAATCGCAAATTGGTAGACGTTATATACTCGTAATATAGCCCGGAAGAAACAATTAACTTTGGATGCTATGACATAATGCGCATATAGCATGGTGATACAATGTGACGGAGTCAAGCAACGCTGCGTAGGATTGCTAATGTTCAGTGGTGGAGACCTCACAGGTCTTAAGTAAACGTTTGCGGGAAGTTAACAATTGTATAAAGAAAAAAAAAAACATTATTTACACATAACCCATATTTTTTTTATTGTGAAACGGCTGTATCTTAACAACCGGCCAGTACCGTTAGTTTCAGCCGTGTCTCCGAACAAGAGACAAGTAACGAGGGTCGACATCCGCTGCCCTTCCAATGCTAATTACCCATCCGCCATTGTTAGTTCAATCGTTAAAATTGAACAGCCTTTCATAGTCCTAATTAGGATAGTTTTTGCCCCAACAGTTATAGCTTGGTCGATATCAATTTGTAAAGATAAACATTACGCTTGATTGGGTCGTTTATTGATGTGTACTCGAGCGTACTAGGGGCTTCATTATTGTTTGTTACTTCTACTTAAATTAATATATTTTAAGCCATTCACGTTGCGGCTACTCATGATACACCAGATAAAATTCTCGAGAGATGTTACGGATTAAAGAAAGTGGATTATTCATCAAATTCGAATATTTATTTTCGTGTTTTGCATAAAATGTATAAGTAGTTCGCGGACTATAGGTCACCAGTACCTGTTATAAAACTAGTAGATGTTAATAAAACAGTTTATTTAACATCTACTGAACAAATATATAAATGGGTGGATTTCAACAAGTCCTAAAAAATCTTCATTTCCGTGGACTTTTTTATCTTTAGGTTGTTTATATTGAAAAAGCGCTTTTATTAAAGTTTTTGTTAATGTTAGTGTTCTTACTTAATGGTTAGCAGATAAGTTAAAAACTTAACGAGATACAGATGATCAAAAATTTCGTGCCACGGCGATGACACATGCGTTCACGGCAATGAAATAAGCGTCCACGGCAATGAAAAAAACATCCACGGCAATGAAACTAACGTGCACGGCAATGAAAGAACTGTGCTATGGATATGAAAGAATCAATCCACTGTAGTAAAAAAAAATCTGTGATGGAAACGCAAACTTAGACAGATTATGTATGGTAGAAATATTTGGATAGATATTGGAACGAAAGAAAGAACGACAGTATGTATAAAATAATAAAGAATGTAGAATGGTTTTCTTTAAGTAGTATTATAAATATAAATAAATAAATATGTGGGGACATCTCACACACGGCCATCCGACCCCAAGCTAGGCAGAACCTGTGTTATGGGTGTCGGACAGCTGATATATCTACACAAATACATAGATAGATAGATACTAAATATAAATATCAACACCCAAGACCCAAGTACAAATTTCTGTCTTTAAACAAATATCTGCCCCAGCCGGGAATCGAACCCGGGACCTTCGGCTCAGTAGTCAGGGTCACTAACCACTACGCCATTTGGTCGTCATTTTATTATGGGGTTCTTATTGCGACTTATAAAAATGAAATGTTTAATTTCACATTAATATCGTTAACAGCATATAGGTAATTAACCTTACCTTTTATAACATCTATATTTTCATAAAGTATAATATAATACATGTTGCCAATGATGACCTACGGTGCCGAGACGTGGTCTTTAGGCCTCTTAAATAGGCTCTGAGTCACCCAGCGAGCTATGGAAAGGGCTATGCTCGGCGTATCTCTACGTGATCGAATCAGAAATGAAGAGATCCGTAGAAGAACCAAAGTAACCGACATGGCCTATCGAGTCAGTAAGCTGAAATGGCGGTGGGCCGGACACATTGCTTTAAGGACTGATGGTCGGTGGAGCAGAAGAGTCCTCGAGTGGAGACCACGTACCGGCAAGCGCAGCTTTGGACGAGCCCCCGCGAGATCGACGGACGATATAGTCAAGTCCGCGGGGAAGCACTGGATGCGGGCCGCCTCCGATCGGACAAGGTGGAAATCATTGGAGGAGGCCTATGTTCATCAGTGGACGTCCTATGGATGATGATAATATTATACAGTATACGAACTGTTAATTTTATGTAAAGTTCATAAAATATATTATGATATGACATGATCTGTGCTGAATTACAAATCACCGAACAAACCACCAAAAGCATCAAAACCTAAAGATAGGTGCAGTTAGGTGCACATGTTCGTCAACAGCGAAGTGGGGCGCAGCATGTGCACTTAACCGCTCCTCCTCGCTTTCCTCGTTATCGCACCTTTTTTTTTTTTTTTTTTTTAACGAGGGGGAAATCTTCAGAAAGATTCCCGCCGACCTCGGGGGAGGAAGGCGGGATATGTGGGATTTTTACCCACTAAAACCCCCTCGGTGGCCACCATCAGTGCAGGTAGGTGCTCCGGGATCTCCAGGGGAACGCACCGGAGTCACCTCGCACTGTGCCGCAGCTCTTCTCCGGGAGACTCAAGGTCTCCCCACTCCTTCGCAGCCTGCGCGGCTGTACATGGCTACATGCACAGCCGCTCTTCCCGGGGCCGCTATTATGCGGCGGCTCAGACCCCCGTCCTCACCGCCCACAGCCCCTAACCTCCTTTTGGTCGCCTTCTACGACGGGCAGGAGATACCGTAGCCTTATTCTTACTCCCGGGCTACAGGGACGCGACGGGCTCACCTGGCCTGAGCCCTTCGCCGTCGCCTCCGAGCTGGATCGGCCCTCTCCCGATCTCGCTCTGCGGCCTCTTTCTGGACCATGACGGTCTCACAGTACGAGACCACGGCCTTCCAACACTCCTTGCCTCGAGTCATGGCTGCCACCACTGAGGGCAGTGACAGATCCGGCCCGATCCTGTTAGCCAGGATCTGCCTTTCGGACTCCCACGCTGGGCACACTGCAAGTGTGTGCTGCGCGGAGTCCAGGCTGCCTTCACAGTGGTGACACGACGGTGCAACCTCACGCCCTATCCGGTGCAGGTACTCACCGAAGCAACCGTGCCCGGTCAGTACCTGCGTCAGACGATACGTGAGGTTGCCCGGTCGTTGCATCCATGCGTCGAAGCACGGAAGTACGGCTGCGACAGCTCGCTGCCGACAACTTCTCGGCTCCTCCAACCGCTCCCGCCAATGCTCCAGAGCGACCTGGTGCTCGTATCGCCGGACGGCTGATGCCGGCTCCGCATCGGCAACTTCCACATTGTGTAGTCGCTGGTACACTCGAGCGTCCATTTCCGCCAAGATGTCGAGTGGCGGAAAGCGACCCAACAAAGTCGCCGCATCGTACGATATCGTGCGATATCCGCGAACAACGCGGATGGCCATCTTACGTTGGACGCTGTTGAGCAGTGCTCGGTTGCGTCGGACACCCGTCATTCTCTTCGACCAGACAGGTGCTCCGTAGAGGGCCCTATCGCACCTATCTTAAGGTTTTGGTGCTAGGGGTTTTGTTGGTGTTGTGTAATTTTACACAGATTACGTGATATGATAGAATATTTTATGTGCTCTATGCTAAATGAAAGTATATTTTAATTGATATAATAATATGAAATGTATTTTATCATCATCAGCCTATAATCATCCACTGCTGGACATAGGTCTCTCCCAAGGAGCGCCACAACACTCGGTCCTCGGCCTTCCTAATCCAGCTATTACCGGCTACCTGCCTAAGCTTGCACATTTTGACAGCTATGTCGGTAACCTTAGTCCTGTGACGGATAACCTCTTTTCTGATACGATCCATTAGAGAAACCCCAAGCGTAGCTCTCTGCATAGCACGCTGAGTGAGTTTAAATCGATGGACCAGTCCCACTGTCAGTGTCCACGTCTCTCTCTGCGCCATACGTCATCACTGGCAGGGTGCACTGGTTGAAGACCTTTGTCTTCAGGCTTTGAGAAATGGCCGAGGAGCATATATGTGACGATGATTCCCGAATGCAGCCCAACCCAGTTAGATGTGCTTTTCAGCCTCCTTGTCGAAATTGCTTCTGCTAGCCGAATAGTCTGCTTGAGGTAGACATATAGTTGTCTCACCAACGATCATCGGCTACCGTTTGATGTGAACATTCTACATGACTTTCGTCTTGCCCAAGCTCATACCAAGGCCTACACGTTGGCAAGCAGCATTTAGGCCACTTAGCATCCAGCTGAGTTCCTGCGAGGATGTATATTCTATGCTATTCTATTATCTGCTGGGGGTGTAAGTACCTGCACCTGGCTCTCTCGAATGGAACCTTTGTACCCAAGGTCTAAACTGCCTTTTTAATCTTGGACCATTTCCGACCACGCTGGTCCACTGCGGGTCGGTGGGTTCACATATCTAGATGTGCTAAATCTAGATATGCAGATTTCCTCACGATGTTTTCCTTCACCATAAGAGCGATGGTATACATTGTACTTAAATTCAAAGAACTTATTGGTACATGGCAGCGCCGCATTTGCACCCGCATCTCCGGCATGAGAAGCGGGCGCTTGAGCTAAAACAGATCTTATTTATACATAACGTCAATTATTATAATACTTATTTTGTGATTGTTATTAATGATAAATTATTCATTTAGTTTTTATACATCGCGCATACGCGCCCGTTTTATCGAACTGCAAAAAGAGGTGTATTACATAGATGTATTACAAAAGATGGTAAATATTTTTATTTGATTTGCCTAATCATACATACCATGGCGATGAAAACATATGTCACGGAAATGAATAACCTGGCCACGGAAATGAATAACTTGGTCACGGAAATTAATAACCATGCCACGGCAATGAATACACATTATTTTACAAGACATGGCGATGAAATTTTTTTCATTGCCGTGACTTTTTTTTCATTACCATAGCAAATTTTGGCCACGGAAACCACGGAAATGAGAGCATGGCGATGAAAATCAAGCCATTTAATATAAATAACAAAAAAAGTATTAACTATTCGAAGAAACAAACACTTTATAAGATGAATATTTTCAAAATGCTTTCTTTTGAATGCTTACTCAAGAAGACAAACTTAATTTTATAGAAGTTATATCTATCCACGGCGATGAAAGAAAAAATGTCCAGTGACCAAAAACAAATATAACTTTCACTATAGCGCGAAAACGTGGGCACCTGTGTACCTCTTTCCACGTTGAGTAGTTAGGCGACACTTATAAAAAACGATTAGCGCACCGAGGGGGGGACCCAAGTTCATAGATAAAACAATATCCTTGATCATGTTTCGGTCACGGCGATGAAATGTAGTTCCGGGACACATGAATTTTCACTTACCGTTCGTTATATTCTTTATTTATTTGAATAAATGTATTTCGTAACAATACTTTAACTATTAATGTATCAAATGAAACTAAGTTTAAATCTAAACACTCAATATTTTTTCATCAATGAAGAATTATACAAAACGAGATGACCTGGGGACAAACACGGCAATGAAAGATTTGAGGGTTTAATATTTTGTTGTAAAGTATCCATTAATCCTATTGATAAAATATTTAGTGCTTCATATAGATTACTATTCCACATAACCGGAAAAAAATATTAGAAAATTAGAACTTTGTTTTTTAGTACCGATTTCATCGATGCCACGCAAATTTTGGCCGCGGGAAATTCACCCAAATAGGTTGTAAGTTTATGCCATTATTATCCACCGAGCAGCATTTTGTGATCGAACACATTCACATCCCAACTGACGGTAATCACAGTTTCAAACATGGAGCCGAATGAAAATGGTCCTTCGAGCCCAATTTCACAAACCCCCGTACGCCTCAATAACATAAACAGATGCAAAATGCAACCGCAGTCGTACGGGCATTCTGTGCGAGATGGAATCGCCAGAAATGAGATCAGGAAATACGGAGATTTCGTAGATATGTCTCCATATCCGTGTTTTTTTGTGATAAGTGATAGAATACATGAAGAGAATCCTCTCTATTACGGACATATTTAATCAATTTTACATAGTTTTCATTGATTTTAATAGCCCTTATTATAATAAGTTACAGTTCAAATAAACGCCAAGTTTAATTTCAGGCAGACTAAAAAATACGAGTATGATAGAGAAAATTCCGACAAGAGACTGACTCTGTTCTTGCCATGTGTGTGCAATATAAAACTTGAGCTAGTTTCGTGAAAACAGCGGGAAATAAATGTTTTTGTTTTTATAGCATACAGTATACTGACAACATTTGGTAGGAAGATAAGTTGGAGCAAAATATCGCAGTATTATGATAGCAGTGCAACTGTATCGCGCGCTCGCGGTATCTGCCGGCGCATGCACGGCGCATTAGCATAAGGTTAGTGGATCCACGGATTCCGAAATTGCACATTTTATTAGCATAAGTACAGTCCAACCGCAGTTGCGCGCTTCACGAAAACTATTTGCATTAATATCGTCTTCAATTACACATAACTACCCTGTTTTCCAGAGACACTCTTGTTTAGCCGTTTGAATAGATTCATTCACCTCGCCGGCGCGTTCTCCAGCTTGTTTTAAAAGCTTTCCAATTCCAAATGAAGTATGCTAATACAGAAGTTGCGCGGCACCGCGAGCCTGGCAGGAATTATTAGCGGAAGCAAAAGTTCCTTTGTTTCCGAGGAACAACCCAATTTGATATTAATCACAAACTTTATTTATAATAAACCTTTTACGAAGAGGTCTGGCTTGCAGCCAGCGACGCGATACTGCCGTTCAAGAAGAGAAAATTAAAAACTTAACGCTTCTGCCATAAAGTTGAGCACGTCGGCCGAATAAAGTGTCCAGGAGCTATTGCCAAATACTTAGCTTCAAGTTACAATGAAAACACATCCATTAGTGGACTCATCTACATAACTTTGTGAAGAGATTTAAGAATACTCTTTAATGGCGTTTCGGAACTCTTATGGCTATTTTATAACCGTTACTTGAGGGAAGTGTTCATTGTGATTTCTTTTTCTAGGCTCTTGAGGAATTTTTATTTAAGTGTCGGTAATTTAGGAAAGCTATAGCTTATAGCAGACATTAAAATGTCAGCGATTCTGATTTATTCTGTATAAAATTACTTTTTGCTTTTATTTTATATAATACATTATAGGTTATTATTTTATTTTAGAACAGCCTTTATAAGGTACAGTAATGGCATCTATAAATTTACCTTAATTAAACCGAATGAAAAAAGAGTCACAGTAATGCTAATGTAGAGAGGAACTCATTGTGAATGTCATTCTGAACAACTTACATAATAAACGCAGCTTCTTATTTTTTATTTTAATTACCGGTTACTAGAGGTTTTATTTGTACAAACATATTGTAATAATTATTAACGCAACATGACATTAAAGTAGGTATATTTTACTTGATTGAGTTAGTGTCCGACGGTAACATAGCAACAGAAACATGACATGTGTAAAAAAAATATTACAGTAACAATTATTCTTTGTAGGTAGTTTCTGATACTTTGGAGTGGTATGTCATACATTCAGTTTCATCTATTTAGGGCTGAAAAAAATATTAAAAATATCTTTTAATCGTCGCACAGAGAATAATATTTATAATAGACTAGTGTCCCACAGTCAGAACTATAAGGCCGGCAGCCGAAATGAAATTGTTCTTCGTTCACGTCCCCCTCGTCCTAACCAACCCATACTTTGACAAAACCTATTTGTGAAAGTGCTACGGTTCGTTAACTTTCTTTTATATGGTTGCCACTTTGCCCTTTTTGTTGATACAGTATAAATAACAGGAATTGAATTACTAATGTAAATTTAAAATAACTGAATCTAATAATATCGGGTTCCAGACTGAAAACTGAATAAATTAGTTTGGAGTTTGGAGTGGAACATACGTAAATTATAGAGGGTTCTTCTTAAATGTAAAAGGTACAAATCCTAAATAGAAACCTGCAATAGTCTAAGTAGTTCGAGTTATACTCGAATCTTCTGACTTTTCCCGTCAGTTCCGCATCGCCGTGTTATGTTATTCTCACATTGAGGTAAATTTATCCGTGGAAAGGTTAATGACATAATTAAAAATTCGCGAGCAATAAAAAAGTTACACTCACTAGGTAAATTACTATGAACTTTTTCATAGCTTTCGAGTGTATATAGGTAGGTACAGTATTTAATTTAAAAGTAGTTGTAGCCTACGAGAGCGGTGCCTTACCGCGACACATTTGCGCATTTAGTTTGGTGCTAATTATGTAAATAATCGCGGCCGCAAGCACCACCGCTTGCTTTGTGTGAACGTATGCTAATGTAACCAAAGCCACGCGCAGGTGTATGCGTTATTCACAGAACTGTTGCCCTGGTAATGTGGCCACCTAAGTTTCAGTGTGTAATTACGACGAATATTCATCACTAGCTGTAACCTCGAAGGGAAGCATCAGTTCAATATTATTGTCCGCAGGAACCCCAAGACAACATCATTTTAGGGCATTTTTAATGTTAGAGAACACCGTACAAATAGTTTCAGGCAGAATATTTGTAAATATATATTTATGTCAAGTACCTATTATAATATCTTCGTTATATAGCTTAATTTAAGCTACGAAATCTCTGTTCAATCTAAGATAAATTAATATTTATAGGAAATGTATTTGTAATCAGAATCAGCGATTAAATCGACAAGCTACTGCAAAGCGACTAGCAACAAGTCAATAAGAGCTTAGCAAAGAAACGAATCCATAAATCCTAATTACTGGAACACATCAAGGACTTAGGCGGATGAAGCTGATTCGTTATTCATGACAATTCGAACGCTAATTGGTCAATTGAACTCCTTTCTCTCGTTTACATTCAGTTAGCAAAGGGAGCGGAGCTATGCATTTTAAAACAAATTTAATCGGTTGCTGCAAATTGTGCAATCAGGAGTTCTATAGACGGCATTTTTCCCGATAAACTGAGTTAAAACCAAACTATATTGGCTTTGAGTCCGTGAAAGTATGGAGAAATGACAAGGGGTGTAACTGGGGCCGACTGAGGGGTCTTCGCTGGACCATTTTTGTCTACGACTTTAAAAAAGATACTTAAATCTATTGTTGTTTTTATTCTTAATAGAAACTTATTCAGATGACTTTATGTCACTGTTAAATAAAATAAATAGAATGTGTTGTCCTTCCTTGTAGGATAATCGTCTTGAAGATTACTACTACTTCTCCGTATACAGTCCGTATACTCCGTATACGTAATGTTTAAACGACTTTAATTCTTAAATATTATGAGAGTGTAAATGGTAGAGGCGCTACTTAATGAGGCATTCTTGTCCTTGCTGACGCGTCAACGAGTGAAGATTAAATACTTGAAAGTGCCCTCGACCTCTCTAGATAGCTACTCACTTTGCGCGAGTGAAACGCCCTTTAGAACTGACGCAGGCGGGAATTTATTTACGGAAGGACCTAGAAGCCTACTCTGGTTTTATGAAAAAAACTTTTATCAACGAGTAGGTATTCTATGATGACGTCTATAACGACAGAGACTGAATACAACCTTTTTTAACGCATTTGTACTTTTTATTGTCCGAAGAGTGAACTCTAGGGGAGTCCGACTTAATTTCAACATATTCCAGATTTCCATCAGCGTACTGAGTCGGCGTTGCGTTGTTCAAATACCTACTGAAAATATAATAAAGATATTAGATTTTATTATAATACCGAAACATATGGGCTCTAAGGATAGAGTCTAACAATAATTATGTTAAGTACTTACATAAGGATAATCAACTAGGTAACTGTTAATTATTTTAACGTAACAGAATAATTACCTATATATTTGAATAATTACCCTTTATTCAAAAACACTTACATACTTTACGGTTACTTAATCTAAAAGTTCAGTCACATCACATCCCTCAAACTTTCAACACTTAAGTCTACATTTCCACCTACTCTGAAAAACTAAGTAATAAAATCTTATACCTACTAGGCACCGAGTTTCATTTAATCTTAAGTGCAAAAGTGGGGTCTTTGGGGACTGGTTTTATTCTGATATTTATTGGAAAATTTGATACTTTATGTAGGTATATTTTGGAAGCTTAATTTTATGTTTTTGAAATTGATATTGTTTTATACCCGCGTTAAGTAACGATTGCGGAAGACTCTTACGAGTAATGAAAAAGTTCCAATGACAAAAGCACCAAATTACTGTCAAATGGAAAATACTAGCTTAATGACGCCGTCTGCCATATTGAAGTACATTTAACAGCGCATCAGAATATTAGCAACTACCGTGAATATTCTAAATTGAATGTACTAAAAAAATTTGGTCATTTGGTGTCGACATTTTGTAAGTGGATCCTTTTCATTGCTCGTGAGTGTATTGTAATGTATATACCACAGCACGAGCACGGTGGATTCTCATCACGAGTCTTTATTCCGAGCTCACGAGCGTCACACAGCAGCGATACATGTTATCTCCCGTGTGATTTACCACGCGAGATTAGCGAAGTTGCGTGCCGCAACAAAAGGGACGTCGCTTTTATAGGCGCAGTGTACATGTACAGTCGGACACATGGAACATGTGATAAAAAGGAATTTAATAACTAAGTTTTTTTCAATATAAGTATATGTTTTTTAATTTAAGTCTGTCGAAGCAGGTCATTCGCTTTTGAAAAGGTTCCGCGCTCACCACCGCTCTATCTCGTTGTAATACACGTACCGTTTAAACAACGGCACTCGTATGTTACCTTTTTTGGTTACATCAAACGACAACCGAAATGGTGTAGTAGTTAGTGACTGACTGCAAAGAAAATTTAAATACTGACGATGCCGTCCCAGATTCGATTCCCTTGTATGATTTTGTGTCACTAGCGCCAATAGAAGAATCATAACCCTCGTATATTTTGGCCAAAGTGTACATTATACTTGGGGTGGTCTCTTTGTTAACGCACTTGGTATTGTACAAAGACCTTTTTATTTGCGACACTCTCATTGTTGCCAAGTAAATTATATTAATCTTTAGACCAGATAGCACCTGTAAGCACTGCGGGGTGTTTAAAGTTCGCAAAGTACATATCTGCCACGTACATTACTTGATTTAATACTTACTTACTTACTTACTCCGCTGGCTCAGCGACCCGAAGTGGATCTTGGCCTCCGACATTAAAGTGCGCCAATCTTCTCTATTCTGTGCCAATTCTGACCAGTCGGACACTTCTAGCTCTTTCAGGTCTTTGGCGACTTCGTCCTTTCAGCGGTATCTCGGCCGCCCCACCGGGCGACGCCCAGAAGGTTGACCAAGATACACTTGATTTAATACATTAACATATTTGTACTGAAAAGCCACTGCTCCTTAGTGCAGCATAAGTAATAAGATTCTTTGAAATGCTTTTATCATATCGTAGAGAGCAATCCATGTTTATATCTTGATTTGTATCGGGACGGTGTTTACAAGTTAACATTTACAGGGAGGAATTTAATCTGAGCATTCAACGATATTTCATTACGATTTTTTTAGGTTGAACTTAAAATGTTCAAATAATTCTGCCAGAACCCACACCTTACTCCTACTACGAGTAGAATATCTACTCGACCCTAGTACCTGCATGAGGAAAGCTGAGGACAGCAGTTTGGGACTCCTATGTAAGGGCCTATGTCCACTAATGTTTCTTATCAGGACTGAATTCCATACTTAAAACTATGGTAGAAATATTGCACCGTTCACTTTACTTCTGTAGTAAACAAACAACAAACCTTACCAAGTTTTCCATTTTATTAAAGTTGGACGTTTGAATTTACTGTGCAGGTGTTTATTGTGTTAATAGTTTGTAAAAGTTTTATTCAGCTGAACCACAGGTTATGTTGTGTGCAACCACAACAGACTCCGGAGTACCAATGCTAAAACAAACATAAATGAGTATTTCAGTATAAGACTCTGAATTCATGCATGTTGTTATATAGCTGCTGCAGGAAGTTTTTAAAAAAATTGTCATGGCGTATTTTTCCAAGGCAAATTATTGGACCCCAGAACATCCATTACTATACTGGGGGTGCGGATGTAACGGAACATAGTCCGTCCGTAGCAGACTTATACATTATTACAATATTTATGTATAGATTGGCGAAATTTTATTATAAGCAAAATAAGACTATACGCTGGTTGGAAAACACAACCATACCGCGATGTAGAAATGCCACACTAGTGCCATCTAGTGGGTTAGACTCGATGACGCATTTCCTTATATGGTAATGTTCGGGGGGTGTTGTGTCGTTCGAATCGACAGATACCTAGAATAAGGACAAGTCTTATTGTTGACGCTTAGAGTTTAAAGAGATATCATACTAGATTCGGTTATATTATGTTTCAACCGTTTATACGGCTCTGTTAATTATTGGTTGATTATTGAAATGAATGACGCCATAGTGATAAGTTATTATTATGAGGATCAGATTTGCACAACACTAATTTACGCGACACTTTACGTACTACGCCTCCTTGACGCTCAACTGAGTATCTTTAGTTCTAATTAATCGAATCAGGACTTAAAATTAGTAAATACTAGTTAAATAATAATAATATTAATTATCAATAATTATAGAACAATAGTTCATCGGTTTATTACCTTAAAAATATTTAATAGTTGTGTTATTGTCTAGCTCAGTGGCGCCACCTGGAGTCTAGGATCTGAGGGATAGAGTTGAATCGATAAAGTTCGATGGATGAACCGGAAAAAAAGAAAAAAAAAGAAGAGGAGAGTCGATGGTCAGGAGAGGCTATAAATAGATTTCGGGAAGAAAACTCGCCCTTGGTCTTCTCGTGGAGTTTCGGGTGATAGGAGGGAGCGTTGGCATATGGGAGTGATAGTGGGAGTGTATTTTATGGCGGGGTGGTTTTGCAGCTTCGACCGGCCGGCGGCGGCGCCTCAGGATCCTCAGCTAAGTGTCGATAATATTTTGTCATAACCACTATTTAGAGGTATCACAGCATATCTATACTTCACCCCATTCTTTATATTAGAATATCTACCTACTTTGTTCTGGTTTCAAAATTAGAATATTTTTCATAACCTAAAAATCCAATTGTTCCCCATTATTTATTGTTAAGCTTCTTGGCCATTTTGAAATTGAAGGCTGCTAGGGTACCTAGGTTTATTAGGAGAGACCCAAGGAAACCACCTTTTACTTCATCAATCAGCCTTAAAGATTCTATCACATAAAACAATCAATTTACAAGCATAAGTACATTCGACTATGGGAAAATTACCCCACTTGTTTCATCAAGCTATGTTTGTTTACCTGGAAGGAATAAACTTAGTTACTTATATCAATATAGTACAGATATTGAATAGTATGTTCTATTGAGATGATGGCTAATGAGTCAAGTATTTAAGTATGTTACTTTTACTCACAGCAATCTATCTACCTGAAATTGTTTCACCCAGCAGTCTTTGCATACCCAGTAAAGAACAGTAATTAGCATAATACAGACCATTAGATGTACCTATGTTTCATTGTGGTGGATCATAACCTATGTTCCAACATATTTGGTTTACAAACTTACTAGGCTTGCACAACAATCTGAATAAGTACCTAAGTAATAATAATGGATGATTCATCAGATATATAACATAATTATGTGGAATCCTATTCAGTGATAAGTGCTTGCAATTTAAGTAAATCTATTAGGTAACATATTAGATCATTCTGAAATTGTTTAGGTTACAAGAAGATTCATATTCCTAGGTAGTCGGTACTTATTTACTTATCTCCTGAGATACACAATATAAACTTATTTCTACCAACTCCATCTAGTTCTCATGTAAGCATGTACTTATCTATTCAGTCTTGAAACCAGAATGAAGAATATGCTTCAGGTTATTCATATTAAGCTATGAATCTATTTAGCAAAATTATATTCTTATTTGAATCAGCATTTCTATTTAGTACTTAAGTAATTTAAAATCTACAGCTAGCTCAACCTACTTTGATTCTCTAAGAGTGGTTATTATAAACATTACTTATTACTTGTATTCTTAATATTTGAAATGATTTTAAACATTTTTCCACCGGGATGAAAATTGGCCGGACCATATTTTCATAAAATACTATGTTTCTACTTGAATAATTATTGTGTGTACTTGTGTGATTCACTAGTTTAATGATTCTCTATGGTTTTATTATGGGTTTAGCTACACTTGGTAAATTCAGGTATTTGAAGTATTGTTTATCATAAAAGAAAAAACATACTTAACAATTAGGCAGCAACAAAACCAACAAACATTTAAGGGACACCAGTGTTATACTTACTTACTAGGTACTTGATACTAGGAACATTGTGTAAAATGTGGGTTTGTATAAAATGCATTTCATCTTCAAACCACTTAGATGCTAAGCAGTTAGGTTTAGGCTGTGGGAGAGTAGGTTATTGAATTTTAGGGGAAAACAAGCTATCCTTTTGTATCTCATGTGTGGTGAATGTTATTGATGTATGTATG
Organism: Plutella xylostella; assembly: GCF_932276165.1. NCBI lineage: Eukaryota > Metazoa > Arthropoda > Insecta > Lepidoptera > Plutellidae > Plutella > Plutella xylostella. The sequence continues at coordinate 7,053,963 of NC_063992.1, read as the reverse complement.
CTTAGTGAATCTAGGCTTCTTACTGATCTACATATGTGATAGGTATGATTGTGGTACTTACTTACCTACCTAAGTATGTAAAGGTTGCTTTATTGGAATTCAATAGGTATTTACTTCAGTACCTCAATTACTAGTTATATGAGGAATTATAAAAATTTATAACAACGGATAAAAATGTTATGTTTATTTTTTTTGGTGTTGTAATATATTTTGAGTAAATGAAATAACACCGCTATGATCTATAGTTATTAAAATCTGTTGTGGAATTACGGTATTATTAGAACTTATTTAATAAAATGAAAAAATGTGACGGTTAGTATGAATTAATTTCTGTTTTGTTACCATTCTTGGGGCCTAAATAATTAATTAAACTTTAGGTATTCTTGAAATTTAAAGTATTTAAAGGAAAGCCACTGTCTTCATAAATGACATTATCAAGGGAAAAACTCGTATCTTCTTTAGAAATCAGTTAAAAATCCAATAATGTGTCAGTTTTGTTACCACAGTCAACAAATCAAGAATTATTTTTAATGCCTGAGGCGGAATTTAAACAACAACACGTTAATAACTTTTACATAGTCTGGGGAATAACTAATATTAAATAATTAGAACCAAAAAAAATATAAAACTAAAGAGTTTTAAACAAAATAACAAAAAATCTTCGAATAGAATGCAGGGACAGATACAAAACGGACGGTAACAAAAATGTTGGGCTTGGTTTACATGGCACCAGCACAAAATTTGAACATGATAAATCTAGAATATGGGTCCAATTTTACATGAAATTCACTTCAAACATCTTCATAATAGTTTTAAGCTCTAAATTGGGTTATATCGCTCGAAAAAACACATTTATAACAAAAAATAACAATAAATAAACAGTCATAGCAATCAGACTTCCGTTAATAAAGTCGCCATGTAAACCTGTCGATTTTGTTACTTTTTCGTTCCAACTATATGTTACCGTACCCTAAGTAACAAAACCGAAGTAACAAAACACGCCCACCTAACCTTTGAAAAAATATGGGAGCCGTTCAGTTACTAGCAGTGATAAACCAAATACCACAATTTGTTTAGCATTAACCATGCCTTTTTATATTAATTTATCGTGAGAAATGTACCAATAAATAATTGATTACGGTAGTAACAAACCTGACGACAAATTTGGTTCAGTTCGACCGGTAATAAAGACAGTCTCACTGAGCTACCCACGGTGGCCTTTTTCATTTTTTTAAGCCGACAATCTCTAAGATCTTAGTATTGCCATATTTTAAAAACGAATAATAAGCATTTGGTAAATATTCTATAGGAAAAAATGCGGTAACAAAACCGACATTTCCGGAAGTACCAAAATCAGGGCCGCAATTGTTTTCGATTTAAAAATATAAAACGGCTATTATTCGCACTTTTAATGATGTGAAACGATAATTGTGTAGTAGATCTTCCGTTAAAACCACTACAAAAGTTCGGCTACTTCAGAAAATTTTGAATAAATTGAGCTTAAAGTTTCATTTTATGCCGGGGACAGGGCAAAAAGGTGGGTGGTGACTTACTAAAATATTTTTGAAAAATTCAGTTTAAGCAGGATTTAATTATATTTTAGTTTAAAATAAAGTCAATAAGTTATATTTACAGTTAAAAGCCATTTTTTTACCAATATAAGGAAAAATATGCCTGCAAATAAATAAAGAAGTTGAGGGACATGCCAAAATGGCCGTTGTTATAAATTTTTATAATTCCTCATATATCAGAAAACAGAATAGAATTCATGTAATTTAGTAAGTATTCCTTTTATTCAATGGTTATATTGGCCATAACTTGTACCTGACTGACTGTGACTAAGACAATTCTTATAAATTCAGCAAGTTAATGATAATTTATAATACTTAAAAACCTGCACTATACCCTTTTATTAATATAAATAAAGATTGATTTTGCTTTGGAAAAGATGTTAAGAATATTAAACAAAATTAATAAATAATAGGGTCAATGAGTCAGTTTCCGACCTAGTTGAGCACCAACTTTACTTTTACTAAAGTTATCTACTTGTCTGATTAAATAAAATAAATACCTTCAATTAGATACTTATACCCGTAGGGTCAATGTGTTGGATGGCGGCCATAGGAGCACTAACACTATTTTAAGTTAACTGAAATATTTGGAAAAGATAAAATAAATATTTCCATAGTGAATATTCATGCAATTTTACTTTTGAAGGTTAAATGGATATCATTGGCTATATATTATTGACTGTGACCATGACAACTTTTAAGTGATTAGTAATAATTTATTATACTTATTATTCTCCTTTAAATCTGCTAATATTAATAATTATTGATTTGGGTTTGGATAAGATGTTGATAATATTAAACAAAATTTATAATTAGGGTCATTGAGGCGATTGGCGACCGTAAGAGGTTCAACTGTATTCTATTTTAAATAAAATTTACTAAGTTTTGAATAAGATAGGAAAATATTTTCATAGTACATGAGTTACTTACTACCGATAAATAAATTGAAATGACTTCTTATCAGCTTGGGTAAAGGAAAGCAGTTGCTGAATTGGATTCTTCTTACAAACTGACCAATATACATACTATATACAGGAGGAGATGATGACAGTTAGTTATTAATAAGTAATGTTGAGCTTGACTGTGATGAAGTTAATTAGAGGCAGGGAAACCACCTCGAACAACTTGTAGGTACCATGGTAGACACAAGCCAGCATCGATAAAATATTAATTGTCACATAACTCTGAGATCTACAATATAGAGATACATTTGAGTGATTGCTCTTGACACAAGCTGAAATGGGAGATAGTAATTATATTCTAATTATGTCCATTATTGGAAGACATTGTACTGTGACGATACACATGAGTAGACTCAGGAAATATCCGTGTCGAATAAATGTATAAGTAGACTCAGGGAATATCCGTGTCGAAAATACAAGAGTAGGCTCAGGAAATATCCGTGCCGAATAACTATTTCACATTAGGGATACATAAGATATCCGTGCCAAATAACTATTACACATTATTAAGTAGACTCAGGAAATATCCGTGTCGAATAAATGTATAAGTAGACTCAGGGAATATCCGTGTCGAAAATACAAGAGTAGGCTCAGGAAATATCCGTGCCGAATAATTATTGCTTATTATGGATACAGAAGTAGGCTCAGGAACTATCCGTGCCGAATAACTATTACACATTATCGATACATTAAGTAGACTCAGGAAATATCCGTGTCGAATAAATACTAAAGTAGGCTCAGGAAATATCCGTGCTGAATTGTGAAGCTGAATAAAATATTATTAACATCATCTGGATCCCAATCAATAGATCCTTTCCTAGGGACTGACTGACAAAAAAAAAACAGTTTGAATAGAGCCAGTGGGCTAGAGAAGGTAGATGGGTCTGGTGGACAGATCTGGTCGTCCTTCATAGGGTGTGCGAGGCGGGGCGCACCTTCTATTCAAATTAAAAACCCTTTTTTATATATATATATAATATATATTTTTAAATCACTCTCAATTATGTATATTTTTTAAGAAATAACTATTGCTTGAGCTTTGTTCTGTTGTCCTAAAAATTAGATAAACTAGGGATTAGGAACTAGGGTTCTAGGGATTAGTGCTAGGGTAGGGATTCTCTCAACCTCCTAAAAGAACTTGAGTTACTTCGGCAATGTAGAGTCCTAACCGCTAGACTAGACGATCACGTATTGGCCAAACGAATAATGCAAAACACGTATACCGTTACAAAACTTCTCTTCAGTTCCGTTTCAGTTTATGTAGGGCGAAAAATACGTCTTAAATAGGTAGGATAGAGTCCGAAGGTTCACTACAGGGGGGGGTATATTACAATTGATATGCCGTAGACCAGGATAGGGTGATCAGAATTATTAGAAACAGGATCGGGTTATTAGGAACGTTATTTTATTTGTGTTTTGCATTATTCAAAAACTTAAAAGGCTTTTAGCCTACAATTGTTGCCGTGAAACGGAAGGAGATTGAGAGAAAACGTTAATAGAAAAATCATATGTGTAGGCGTACAATAAAATAGGCATTTAGAGAAAAAAAACCAAATAAATAATATAATGTGTACACTTAGGTAATACATTTTGTTTGAACCATTTAAAAGGTCAATAACTGGTAACTTTACCCTTTACATAAAATGAAAAAAAAACTTAGCATAATATTTGTATACTTGTATACATTTTGCTTGAAACATTTGAAGTGCCGATATGTGGTACTTTTACCCTATTGTATACAAATTTGTTGCATTCAAACTTAGTGTGCTTAAAATACGTGTAGGTTGCCTACAAATGCATTAGTAAAACAATCAAATAGGTTATAGGTAGCGTCCTGTCATTATTATTTTGGTAAAGGCATGACATTGTGATTTAGAAGCTGCGCACACTTTACATGGTTCATTTATACCGATCTTACCATGGTGCACTTGAAACTGGTAGGTTTGGCGCATGGATGTTGCGTCATTTTCTGTAATTATTTCATTAAATTAATAAAGGAAAAGGGGTACCTATAGTAAAATAAAGTAGGTACCTACTAAGTAAACGAGAATAAACTAGTAAGGTCAAAGACCGTTCGAAGTTAGCGTGGTAGGTAGCTATAACTAACAGATGTTTTGGTGAATGCAAACTTTAGTAAGTACCTAAGTACTTGTTTACCTATTTAATTTTTTCTACGACTACGATTGTCTAGGGAATAGATTTTTTGTTACATACATATATACACATATTATAGGTAGATAGTAGACACATTTTAATAAGTGTCAGTTTCACAGCGGCGGATGAGATATATCTACTCATGGCAAATTTATTTTGATTGTGTGCATCCGATTTTAGGTTTAATTCCAAGTGTACTGTCTGTCTACTGTTATTTTATACTTCTACTTACCTTTAAATAAAAGGTAAATAAGGATACAACAGGAAGAAGTTAGCTAGCTGTATTTGATGTTCGAACCTGATTACCTGTAGATAGCAATGATTAATTGCAGTTCAAGAGTTTTAACACAGGTGGCGCTGGTATACATATTAAAATATTTTGCATTGTATAATTTTCTTACTCATTTATTTAGGTAGTCCGTTATGTGGGTTTAATTAAACCATAAAGGAAGAGTGTTGTTATAGGTTTGGTGTATGTTTATATGCTGATATAGGTATTTATACTTTCAACGCTAGAGAAAGGGGTGTAATGAGAATTAGTTATGTATGACAAATAAATTTTGCCAGCATAGAAAAGATAGGATTAGTGTTGGGTCTTATGTAAGGTGACTTTTACCCACGATAGAAGGGGATTGGTGTCATGAATTTGGTATGGATGTAGGTGAGTTCTAGGTACCTGACGTGTAGGTACCTTACGGACAAAGGAAAGGGCTGTTATAAGTTTAGCGAATATTATTGTTATGAGTTTTGTGGATTTTAGTAATAGTATATTCAGCTTTCGTGGGGTTGCCTGCGACATATATAGTTACCGCATTCGTGTCGACAAAATTAAAGACTGTTTTGTACAGGTTCAATGACCTTCATGTATGTACCTATTTAATTAGGCAATGATAGGTAATGTTACTTCTTATTATAATGTCAGTGACAAACAGCTGTCCAGCTCCAGTGATTGTCACTAAGGTGTTTGTCACCGTGGTTAAAAGATTATGTAGTGGGATCAGTTGTTGTCGGTGGCTGTTTGCCGATGCCGGAGGCACTGTTCGTGTGTTGGGTACAGTGGATATGTCACTCCTTTCGTTGTACCTACTTCAATGGCATGTATGTAGTAGGTATGCCTTTTGCTAATACGCAGGTATAGGTAATTAGGTATATAATTGGAACTAGGAGGGGGAAATCGATACCATGCATGCATGTGGAGAAAGAGAGGTTATGATATTATGATCTTATGTTTCTACATGTATGTAAATACTTAGCTGGCTACACTACCGAATGTTGTGGTGGATAGTGACCTTGACTACTGTCTCGAGTTCGATCCTCAGGTTTTTGGTGTTCAATGTGTGTTGTGGTGTTAAATTTATGTGCATGGAGATTGTGGAGGTGGCTCTCTGTTGTTGGGGAATTGGAGGAGGTTCGTGTCCTGCAGTGTATACCTAAATACAGGCTGCGCGTGAGTGCGTGCTAGCTACATATAGTAGAGGTACTGGATTGCTAATTGCGTGTAGGTGCGATTGAGTATGGATTGATATTGTGAATAATGTGCACGACATTAGGGATATTATGAGATAGAGGAATGATAGGATTACGGTGTAAATAAAATGAGCTAGTGAAGGAAACTATGTTCGTATTTACATACTTACTTATATCTGATTTTATCAATGTGTTAAATTAGGGTGGCTTGGGTTCATCATCATCATCGGCCGTAACATCATTAGATTAAAAGTTACACACAAATAGGTATTCATAGGGTTACTTCAATGTCGCCATCAATAGGGGGTGTTTACGAATAGGTGACATAAGAGAGTGGGGGTGTCTCTTAAAGTGAGTAAATATGGGCTGCTCCAATTTTATAATCATCATCATCATCATCAATAGGGGGTGTTTACGAATAGGTGACATAAGAGAGTGGGGGTGTCTCTTAAAGTGAGTAAATATGGGCTGCTCCAATTTTATAATCATCATCATCATCATCAATAGGGGGTGTTTACGAATAGGTGACATAAGAGAGTGGGGGTGTCTCTTAAAGTGAGTAAATATGGGCTGCTCCAATTTTATAATCATCATCATCATCATCAATAGGGGGTGTTTACGAATAGGTGACATAAGAGAGTGGGGGTGTCTCTTAAAGTGAGTAAATATGGGCTGCTCCAATTTTATAATCATCATCATCATCATCAATAGGGGGTGTTTACGAATAGGTGACATAAGAGAGTGGGGGTGTCTCTTAAAGTGAGTAAATATGGGCTGCTCCAATTTTATAATCATCATCATCATCATCAATAGGGGGTGTTTACGAATAGGTGACATAAGAGAGTGGGGGTGTCTCTTAAAGTGAGTAAATATGGGCTGCTCCAATTTTATAATCATCATCATCATCAACAATAGGGTGTGTTTAGGAATATGTGACATAAGAGAGTGGGGGTGTCGCTTAAAGTGAGTAAATATGGACTGCTCCAATTTTATAATAATAATAATAATAATCATTATCATCATCAGTAGGGTGTGTTTAGGAATAGGTGACATATGAGAGTGGGGGTGTGTCTTAAAATTAGTAAATATGGTTTAAAAATGTAGGAATGTTTATGAATGAGAGTGTAGTGAGGTGATTGAATTGAGTCAATGAATACTATAAAATAGGAAAGACGGTTGTGATGTGAATGTGGGTTAAGTATTGTTCTGTTGTTACACACGTGGGGGTGAGAGTATTCATCTACAGAAATAGATAAGAGCTTAGGTTATTTGACAATTTGAATGCATTTTAAATTTGACTGTCTTGGAGTGAACGAATGTGCTTAACTTACCTAAGTATTTCATCAACATAGGAAAATATTTTAGAGTTGTTTAATTTTGGGGGTGATACACCATTTAAATCATTGGTACTCAACCTTTTTATGTAAGGGCCACAAACACGTTTAAGTCATAGTACGCGGGCCGCAGGTTGAGTATAGCTGATTTAAATTCTCATTGCACTCCTTTAAATAACTAATTGATTTTGTAAAGGATTTTGGGTAAAACTAAAAGTTATGGATTGGAATAGGATTATTGTATTATGATTAGTGATTAGGAGAGTGGATAAATTCTTAAATCAAGGGGGTGTGTTGTGTACTTACACAAGAGGGATAGCAAATAAGTTTCTACTTGGATTTAAGTTTAGGTACAGGTTATCTGAAGGTACAGTGATGATGGTCACACCGTGTAACCGTGTCATTTATTCATTGGCCCTGTAAATTTTATACTTTTGGGCGCGCTAATGTCGGTGACTATACTTTGTTATGGTAATGAAATGGAATGTAGTTTTGGAGTACTTCTTCCTATACTTAATAACTTTACCGTGATAGATTACATTTTATAATATATATTTTTTTTGTGTGAAGGTGATAAGTGATGGTTTTTAAATTCATACCTACTGCTGAACAATTCGGATAAACTACTGATAGGCATATAAGACATTTGCCGAGCTTCTATAAGGGGGCTATCAAATGAGTTATCTAGTAGCATTGCTTATTGGATAATGATATCTTTGTCGTTTTTATTGTCTCGACCGACTAAGACTTTCTGCGATGGTCTACAGTGCGGGCTTTCAACGATCTCATATTTGAGAAGGGAATAGTGTGACTTTGGATCTCAACTCAAATATTTTTCATTAATGAGTTATTATTGATTTGCATAAATCACAAAGACATTGAGGAGGAACTAATTTAAATGTCACTCAATGCGCCGATCGTTCTAAGAAAGTACTGTGAGACATATAGAGCGTCTGGTGAGCTTCTATAAGGGGGCTATCAGATGAGTTATTCATTAGGCTAAAAATACAAGCCTCTTGAATAATGATACTTTTGTCGCCTTCGCGGGAGTGCTGGTTTGGTGGGGCGATATTAATCTGCAGTGGGGGATTCGAAGTTGTTCCGTGTTCGAGGTAGCGAAGGGCACAACGACTGTTATCTCGAATACTTTGTTTACGCTTACCACTGGTTACAATTTAAGTGTGCCGTAATTTATTAATTAATATTTACGTAACTAAGCTATAATTAAGAAGTACTTCCGGAGATGCATTTCTTTTCGTTAAAAGTTTCGTTCAGTTATTTGTTTTTCTTATAAACTTTTATCCTGTTGTCACTATAGCTTACAGGTTTACATAAAGCTAGGTAGGTTTAGTAAATGCTGAAGGTGATAAGACCCAGGGATTCTTAAATTTACCTTACAAAATTCTGTTGATAAAAGTGTTGTGAAGGTGTTGAAGTGGAGTTAATTCAAGTAGAAAAGTAAAACGATTCGGGTAAACCACTGATAGGCACATAAGACATTTGGTGAGCTTCTATAAGGGGGCTATCGAATGAGTTGTTCAACAGGACTACTGATAGTGTAAGCCTATTGGATAATGATACCTGTGTCGTAGATGGTGTCTGCTTGACTGGACATTTGGTGAGGATCTACAGTGAGGGCTCTAATCGATCACATATTTGAGAGGGGATATGGGTCTCAACTCAAGTATTTAGTTTAACTTTGTTACTTAGTTTCTTTTCTTAATTGCAAAGACATTGGGAAGAAAACAGTAAGCAATTCACCTAATGCATCGATCGTATGGAGAAATCACTGAGAAACATATAGGGCGTTTGATGAATTCTTATAAGAGAGTTATCAAATGAGTTACCTGATAGGATTGATTATGTGCACGCCTGTCGGGTAATGACACCTTTGTTGTCCACATTGGGTGCGCTGGTCGAGTGGGTGGCATCTATCTGCAGTAGGGGGCCTCGAACTCGTTGCATATTCGAGATAGCGAAGGGTACAGCGACTGTTACCTCGAATATTCTGGTTTTAATATTACTAAGTGACAATAAAACACTGGTTACAATACTATGAATTAAGTAAATTTAATATGAGAGTATTGGGGTTTATCACCTTCACTAAGATATAGAGTTATCAGTGTCTATCAAGTTAAGTAGGTATATATATATATATAGGTTTTATCCAATTGCATTTCCTAAAAATTTAGGGGGTGGTTGTAACGAAACTTATTTGTATTGTAAGGTTCTGATATTAGTTTGTTATTTTCATGTACCGTTATTCATGTATAATGTATAAGTCTTAGATAGGTAAATTTTTATCCAATTGCATTTCCTAAAAATTTAGGGGGTGGTTGTAACGGAACATAGTCCGTCCGTAGCAGACTTATACATTATTACAATATTTATGTATAGATTGGCGAAATTTTATTATAAGCAAAATAAGACTATACGCTGGTTGGAAAACACAACCATACCGCGATGTAGAAATGCCACACTAGTGCCATCTAGTGGGTTAGACTCGATGACGCATTTCCTTATATGGTAATGTTCGGGGGGTGTTGTGTCGTTCGAATCGACAGATACCTAGAATAAGGACAAGTCTTATTGTTGACGCTTAGAGTTTAAAGAGATATCATACTAGATTCGGTTATATTATGTTTCAACCGTTTATACGGCTCTGTTAATTATTGGTTGATTATTGAAATGAATGACGCCATAGTGATAAGTTATTATTATGAGGATCAGATTTGCACAACACTAATTTACGCGACACTTTACGTACTACGCCTCCTTGACGCTCAACTGAGTATCTTTAGTTCTAATTAATCGAATCAGGACTTAAAATTAGTAAATACTAGTTAAATAATAATAATATTAATTATCAATAATTATAGAACAATAGTTCATCGGTTTATTACCTTAAAAATATTTAATAGTTGTGTTATTGTCTAGCTCAGTGGCGCCACCTGGAGTCTAGGATCTGAGGGATAGAGTTGAATCGATAAAGTTCGATGGATGAACCGGAAAAAAAGAAAAAAAAAGAAGAGGAGAGTCGATGGTCAGGAGAGGCTATAAATAGATTTCGGGAAGAAAACTCGCCCTTGGTCTTCTCGTGGAGTTTCGGGTGATAGGAGGGAGCGTTGGCATATGGGAGTGATAGTGGGAGTGTATTTTATGGCGGGGTGGTTTTGCAGCTTCGACCGGCCGGCGGCGGCGCCTCAGGATCCTCAGCTAAGTGTCGATAATATTTTGTCATAACCACTATTTAGAGGTATCACAGCATATCTATACTTCACCCCATTCTTTATATTAGAATATCTACCTACTTTGTTCTGGTTTCAAAATTAGAATATTTTTCATAACCTAAAAATCCAATTGTTCCCCATTATTTATTGTTAAGCTTCTTGGCCATTTTGAAATTGAAGGCTGCTAGGGTACCTAGGTTTATTAGGAGAGACCCAAGGAAACCACCTTTTACTTCATCAATCAGCCTTAAAGATTCTATCACATAAAACAATCAATTTACAAGCATAAGTACATTCGACTATGGGAAAATTACCCCACTTGTTTCATCAAGCTATGTTTGTTTACCTGGAAGGAATAAACTTAGTTACTTATATCAATATAGTACAGATATTGAATAGTATGTTCTATTGAGATGATGGCTAATGAGTCAAGTATTTAAGTATGTTACTTTTACTCACAGCAATCTATCTACCTGAAATTGTTTCACCCAGCAGTCTTTGCATACCCAGTAAAGAACAGTAATTAGCATAATACAGACCATTAGATGTACCTATGTTTCATTGTGGTGGATCATAACCTATGTTCCAACATATTTGGTTTACAAACTTACTAGGCTTGCACAACAATCTGAATAAGTACCTAAGTAATAATAATGGATGATTCATCAGATATATAACATAATTATGTGGAATCCTATTCAGTGATAAGTGCTTGCAATTTAAGTAAATCTATTAGGTAACATATTAGATCATTCTGAAATTGTTTAGGTTACAAGAAGATTCATATTCCTAGGTAGTCGGTACTTATTTACTTATCTCCTGAGATACACAATATAAACTTATTTCTACCAACTCCATCTAGTTCTCATGTAAGCATGTACTTATCTATTCAGTCTTGAAACCAGAATGAAGAATATGCTTCAGGTTATTCATATTAAGCTATGAATCTATTTAGCAAAATTATATTCTTATTTGAATCAGCATTTCTATTTAGTACTTAAGTAATTTAAAATCTACAGCTAGCTCAACCTACTTTGATTCTCTAAGAGTGGTTATTATAAACATTACTTATTACTTGTATTCTTAATATTTGAAATGATTTTAAACATTTTTCCACCGGGATGAAAATTGGCCGGACCATATTTTCATAAAATACTATGTTTCTACTTGAATAATTATTGTGTGTACTTGTGTGATTCACTAGTTTAATGATTCTCTATGGTTTTATTATGGGTTTAGCTACACTTGGTAAATTCAGGTATTTGAAGTATTGTTTATCATAAAAGAAAAAACATACTTAACAATTAGGCAGCAACAAAACCAACAAACATTTAAGGGACACCAGTGTTATACTTACTTACTAGGTACTTGATACTAGGAACATTGTGTAAAATGTGGGTTTGTATAAAATGCATTTCATCTTCAAACCACTTAGATGCTAAGCAGTTAGGTTTAGGCTGTGGGAGAGTAGGTTATTGAATTTTAGGGGAAAACAAGCTATCCTTTTGTATCTCATGTGTGGTGAATGTTATTGATGTATGTATGCTTAGTGAATCTAGGCTTCTTACTGATCTACATATGTGATAGGTATGATTGTGGTACTTACTTACCTACCTAAGTATGTAAAGGTTGCTTTATTGGAATTCAATAGGTATTTACTTCAGTACCTCAATTACTAGTTATATATCAGAAAACAGAATAGAATTCATGTAATTTAGTAAGTATTCCTTTTATTCAATGGTTATATTGGCCATAACTTGTACCTGACTGACTGTGACTAAGACAATTCTTATAAATTCAGCAAGTTAATGATAATTTATAATACTTAAAAACCTGCACTATACCCTTTTATTAATATAAATAAAGATTGATTTTGCTTTGGAAAAGATGTTAAGAATATTAAACAAAATTAATAAATAATAGGGTCAATGAGTCAGTTTCCGACCTAGTTGAGCACCAACTTTACTTTTACTAAAGTTATCTACTTGTCTGATTAAATAAAATAAATACCTTCAATTAGATACTTATACCCGTAGGGTCAATGTGTTGGATGGCGGCCATAGGAGCACTAACACTATTTTAAGTTAACTGAAATATTTGGAAAAGATAAAATAAATATTTCCATAGTGAATATTCATGCAATTTTACTTTTGAAGGTTAAATGGATATCATTGGCTATATATTATTGACTGTGACCATGACAACTTTTAAGTGATTAGTAATAATTTATTATACTTATTATTCTCCTTTAAATCTGCTAATATTAATAATTATTGATTTGGGTTTGGATAAGATGTTGATAATATTAAACAAAATTTATAATTAGGGTCATTGAGGCGATTGGCGACCGTAAGAGGTTCAACTGTATTCTATTTTAAATAAAATTTACTAAGTTTTGAATAAGATAGGAAAATATTTTCATAGTACATGAGTTACTTACTACCGATAAATAAATTGAAATGACTTCTTATCAGCTTGGGTAAAGGAAAGCAGTTGCTGAATTGGATTCTTCTTACAAACTGACCAATATACATACTATATACAGGAGGAGATGATGACAGTTAGTTATTAATAAGTAATGTTGAGCTTGACTGTGATGAAGTTAATTAGAGGCAGGGAAACCACCTCGAACAACTTGTAGGTACCATGGTAGACACAAGCCAGCATCGATAAAATATTAATTGTCACATAACTCTGAGATCTACAATATAGAGATACATTTGAGTGATTGCTCTTGACACAAGCTGAAATGGGAGATAGTAATTATATTCTAATTATGTCCATTATTGGAAGACATTGTACTGTGACGATACACATGAGTAGACTCAGGAAATATCCGTGTCGAATAAATGTATAAGTAGACTCAGGGAATATCCGTGTCGAAAATACAAGAGTAGGCTCAGGAAATATCCGTGCCGAATAACTATTTCACATTAGGGATACATAAGATATCCGTGCCAAATAACTATTACACATTATTAAGTAGACTCAGGAAATATCCGTGTCGAATAAATGTATAAGTAGACTCAGGGAATATCCGTGTCGAAAATACAAGAGTAGGCTCAGGAAATATCCGTGCCGAATAATTATTGCTTATTATGGATACAGAAGTAGGCTCAGGAACTATCCGTGCCGAATAACTATTACACATTATCGATACATTAAGTAGACTCAGGAAATATCCGTGTCGAATAAATACTAAAGTAGGCTCAGGAAATATCCGTGCTGAATTGTGAAGCTGAATAAAATATTATTAACATCATCTGGATCCCAATCAATAGATCCTTTCCTAGGGACTGACTGACAAAAAAAAAACAGTTTGAATAGAGCCAGTGGGCTAGAGAAGGTAGATGGGTCTGGTGGACAGATCTGGTCGTCCTTCATAGGGTGTGCGAGGCGGGGCGCACCTTCTATTCAAATTAAAAACCCTTTTTTATATATATATATAATATATATTTTTAAATCACTCTCAATTATGTATATTTTTTAAGAAATAACTATTGCTTGAGCTTTGTTCTGTTGTCCTAAAAATTAGATAAACTAGGGATTAGGAACTAGGGTTCTAGGGATTAGTGCTAGGGTAGGGATTCTCTCAACCTCCTAAAAGAACTTGAGTTACTTCGGCAATGTAGAGTCCTAACCGCTAGACTAGACGATCACGTATTGGCCAAACGAATAATGCAAAACACGTATACCGTTACAAAACTTCTCTTCAGTTCCGTTTCAGTTTATGTAGGGCGAAAAATACGTCTTAAATAGGTAGGATAGAGTCCGAAGCGTCACTACAGGGGGGGGATATTACACGGATAGGTATTTAATAATGACTATCTGCCTTCTATCATCATAGAATACTTTTTTAATTATACAATAATATGCTTCATCTTAACATATTTTCATATGAAAATACAGATATTATTTAAATAATTATATATATTCACCTGAAATATGATTCAACACGTTCACAGGTGTGATGTTGATTTGATCAGGGAATATTATTTTTATCGAAAATATAACAATTAGTTTAAAATACAGCCTGTATAGCTTTAATTAAAATCAAATCACCAGGGATTTGATCACCCTAAAGCGTTATAAAATTAAATACATTAACATTTATTGTATATTTATCCCTGAACCATTTTTAACCAAATTGACATACATGTCATGATCTGATACATGTGTTGAGTATTATTCAGACACCCAATAACGCCAATATAGATATCGTAGATATCCGGATGCACGACTACAATACAACATGTGCTGTTAATATATCTGCAGTTTGTGTATAAACAGACAAGTCAAACTCAGAGCAAGTTTCAGTGTTCAACATAGTTCTGTCGTTTCTTATGAAGTTGCTTTACCGTATTAATTATGTGTTTATTTAGAATGTCTTCCGATCTTCCTACACGCAATTTCGATAATATATTTACTTATAAATATTTTCAGTAGAAAACCGTTGCCCAGATATTGATAACTTAGGATGATCGGTAGAAAATAAAATAGCTCTGTATACGACTTTATAAAGATATCTGTCGGATAATACGGGTTGATTTATGTAGTCCCGCTGTCAGATAGTTTATCAAACCGAGCGATGCATTATTGAGGAGGCCCCCACCTGCACGGGCGTAGCGGAACGGAGTCTGTTCTACAAAATATTTGTGAAATCTGCTCTCGTGTTGGAATAGAGAATAGTGTATCCTATTTTGGAGCATACCGCAAAAGCATTAGTCAAGTTCCATTAGTGGGAATTTTGATACAGAACTTTTGTTTGTAGGTTTGTTTGGAATGATTGTCGCGTGAATCATGTCTTCACAATTCTTTTCACGTGTGAATCGTGTGATAGGTGAGTGACAATAACATGCAGATTACAAGGATCGTAACTTAATTGAGCAGGGTCAGCATGCTTACGAAAAACTATGCTTTCTAGCGCTACTGCGCTAGCATCGACTGCATGCTACTGCATATATTGTATTGTATTTATTATTCATAATATTCATTACATGTCAGGGAAAAAATAAATAAAATAATAATAATATAAAAAATAAAGTCATACCTAAATTAAAATGTAATACTAACATAACATTTAAATGTACTTAGTAGTACAAAATTCAAATACGATAGTCAATGGTAAATTATACAATAATAAAATGTCAAGAATAAAAATAAAAAATTAAAAATTAAAAGAATATACATGTCAGTAGTTATAAGTAAAGAATACAAAAAAAAAAATCAAATATTTTTTTTTTTTTTTTACAAAGATTTTTTTATTTTTCTATTTTCCATTACATTTTTGCGATTTTTTTCTTAATTTACTTACCACATAATTATTGAAATTACACAATAACTATTATGTATTCATCATCACGACCCATTACGTCCCCACTGCTGGGGCACGGGTCTCCTTCCAATGAACTATTATGTATTATTAAAGTAGAAATCCAAATACGTGGAAGTTAGATTTTTATTAATGAAAACCGTAATTACATCACCACATAATCAACTCTTAAATTATGTTCCATAATTATCAGTTAAAAAAAAAAAAAATATAGTACCACAATACTAGTTACAATTGCTAGAATGAACTTATATTATAGAAGAATAATAAATTACTTAATAATTAATTTAATCATGTAAATATTCCTTGTAACAATAAGGTTTTTAGATAATCACATAATGTAATAGTCCGTATGCGGTAATCCTCTGATGTCTAAACTAGGGAAACCCTGTAATATAGACATCAGTGACTTTCTCAGAAATAATCAATGATGCAGTTATCTATCAGATGTTCACACTCTTAAACAATTAATTAACAATGTACATTCAGTAAAGTAGCAATAACAGTTGCTAATAATGAAATTGTAATATAAACTTGTACTATATTATGGGTACTTACTAATTTAAAATTAAGATTAAGGCATGCGTACAGAAAAATGAGAATTTAATAATTAATTTTAGCTAGTTGATGTTAGTAGACTTTCAGTTGACTGATAATCAAGGGATTTTAGGTATTTCGTTACAGTAATCGTAAAATTATGTCTGTTAAGATTAACAATATTCAATGCCCTGTTTAATTTGTTATAAAGAAAACTTTCAAGATAACACGAAAAATGTTGCGCAAATGCTGTTCTATAACACTTCAAATTGCAGACTTTGTACGATCTTCGGTTATTTAGGGAGGGTTGGGAAATCTTTTTGTGTTGGTCAGTCACAATTTTCAGAATGAAAAGTTGGCGAACGGTTAAAACATCAGCTTTTTTATACAAGGTAGAGGTCGAATAAAGGTTGGGAAGGGATAGCATCGCTTTGAGGTTCGCTCTTTGTGCTCTTTCCATTACTATTAGGCGTGTTTTGACTATACCACCCCAGGTACCAATGCAGTAGCTTATCAGTGACTGGCATAGCGCATAATATATTGACAAGAGGATGTTTTTATTAGCAATGTCTCGAATTTTCCTAAAGGTGGCTATGACTTTACGAATTCTGTTGGCCAAACTAACTACATGATATTGGTAAGTGAGTTTGTTGTCAAGTAATATACCGAGGTATTTTACCTTAGAGGACCTATCAAGCTTTTCACATGTGCAGGCGTCGTATTGTCTACACTGAGGTTCGTGGGCAATAAGACTATAGTCAGCATGAGATGGTTGAGTTGATTCCGATATTGAAAATGTTAGATAAGTTGTCTTGTTAATGTTTAGTTTTAGGTGGTTGTTATTAAGCCAATTAGTTACGATATTAAGACCATGTTGCGATTTTTCAAATACCTCATTCCAGTTTTTTCCTTTGAATATCAAGGCCGTATCATCGGCAAATGAAACAATTGAACCACTTTGTAGTTTCAGATTACAAAGGTCATTAATAAAAATGAGGAATAGTGTTGGTCCAAGAATATTGCCCTGAGGGACGCCCACTGTGATTTCATGCGGTTCACTAATAAAATCACCAACCTTCACTGTCTGAGTCCTATTCTTGAGATAATTTTCGAATAACTTTAATTGTAGCCCGCGCACACCTACGTTTTGCAGTTTCTGTAGTAGTAGAGGAGTTGATACGGTGTCGAAAGCCTTCGCGAGATCCAAAAATACTCCAAGGCATCTTTCACCAGCATCAAGCCCCTCGACAATGTTATTGTTAAGCATGGAAACTGCATCGGATGTGGATTTTTGTTTACGGAAGCCGAATTGGTTTGGGGATAATATATTATTTTTTTCCAAGTATTGTACTAATTGTTTATTTATTATTCGCTCTAGTATTTTTGATATAGTGGGGAGAAGGGATATGGGCCTATAATTTCCAATGTCTTTTTTATTTGATGATTTATGTATTGGTATAATAATTGATCTTTTAAATATGTCTGGGAAAATTCCAGAATTAATTGATAGATTACAGATATGGACCAAGAGACCACTCAGTAATTCCTTGTTTTGTTTTAATGAGACAGGTATACACAATCCAATATGGCCGCGATGAGATATGGAGGGACCCCCAAGATGAAACGAGAGGGACCGATTATCACTTGTATCACCAACAACTTTACTGAATGCAAAATTTAACGTAACGGAGAACCGGACCGAAACACGTCCACTCAACACAAAAGTTTAATGAGAAGGGGGGGAATATAATTTAAGTCTTCCTGCTAATGAATTCACCCACAGTGTAGAAGGCGTGCTGGACAAGCTATACTGCGACTATATCGTTGCATTAACCATCCCAATCGCATCAGCTCTCGTTCGTTCGTTTTATGTAAAGCTAAAGCAACCCTCCAGAGCTTAGCTAAGTGTTTTTCTCAGACGTCGCCCGCCTCCGCCACTGCCACTGTTCTTAGGGAGGTGCTTGGCGCGAACTTGGACTTCACAATAATTGAATCTGGTTCCGCTCGTGTTTATGTCGTAGCGTTGTTCCGTGTACATCTTGATGGCAAACATGCAATTTCATGTACATTTATGAGATTTCTTGTAATAGGGGTAGGTAGGTATCTTATTATAATATCGGGTATTTATATTTTTCTTTTCCTATAAGTACACATTTGCTCTCCTCAGACCGGTTTTTTATTGTTTTTGGTACGATAAGCAATCGACCTACCTAGAAAGGAAAGGAACTTATACAGGTGTTGCACTAAGCAGCAAAGTCATTCTCCATAGTAAAACGTCACGTGACTGAAATTTTGATTTCATTTTCGGGCTTAGATATAACATGCTGCACATGTAGGTTTGGGCTTAGTATACCATTTTTGCAACACCCTGCGATGGAATAGATAAGGTTTTTTTTACTTTAGTAGGAATACAGAAATAGATTAAAAGTCGACAGCCTAAACCTTCGTGCAACTCAGCGTAAGCCGAACACAGAGGTAACTATATTGACATTGACGCATCCCAAAGTGGACACCGCCCGGACCTCGGATGACAAACGAGGACCCCGCGTGATGGATCGAGATGTTTGAACACGGGATTATTCACCGCCGCAACGGATTTAGAACCTGGGGGTTTCTCTATATGACGAAAAACGTGGTTACGGAACGCTGCTGCGCGTTCCACGACTCTAGCTAGTTATATTAAACGTTATTGATAGCTCTCCTTCGTCAATATAGAGAAACCCTCCTATGCCACGTGTGATTGCTGTCCTTATGGAAAGAGAGGCCTAAATTGAGATCATAATAAGTATGTAGAGGTAAAAAGGTGATTTTTGGGAGTGTTCGTATATTTGTTACCTTTGTATGGAAAGAACTACTAATAGTGACTATTTTGCAATGAATCTAACACTAGCCTCATTTTGAATTATTTAGTACACTTGACCCTATCTGATCATAAAATATCCTTCCACCCAAAGGTTGACTTGAAAAAATCGCTTCAATCTATAAGACTCCATGTTACCTAGGTTTTAGTATAAAAGTATTGTAATTTGTCTTCTGTTCGTATAGAAATAAAGAATATTCTATCTTTGTATCTAGACTCGATAGGCGCCTGATTGAGAATGGGCATCCAGGAGTGCGGCCGCCCACGCCGCGTGAACTCTATTGGAGCGTCCGCGACTCCCAAAATATCCAGCTCATGAATTATTCACAATGTATTCGTAATTCGCAGTCGGTAGCTCCGTTTATTCACGACTAATGATCATAGTTTCGGCTATAGGCCTATATGACTATGATTTCAACAATGGGATGTTGTACTTACTAATAAGTATCCATTCAATAATGTATCGTCATCATAATTGTATTTTCCTTTTAAGAAACGGAAGTTAAAAACCAATTTGTTTTTTTTTTATTCTTTTACGTTTGAAGCATTAAGTCCACCTTTTGTACACATTTATAAAATATTTTAGCATAAGTACCTATAGGTTAAATTAAATATTAAATAATGTACTTAATTTAATATTTAATTTTGTGTAGTGTGATTGATTGAAACGTATTTAGTATATCATACATGGAATGAGTCTATACAATGATAGTAACATCATGTACCATATTATAACGAAATAATGACGTTCCAAAAAACATCATAACGACGAGAAATTTTAATAGAATGTACATTAATATTGAGTAAATAGGGTCCAATGTTAAATAGGAAGGTCGCCCCTGAATAACTATATATATATGTACATTGAACTATTTTTATGCAATTTAATTACACCTCTGTCTATTGATTGAGGTAATATAGCGAAGCCAATTCCAGTCGTTGTAAACATCTATTCCCGACAAAAACTACTCGAGACCAAAATATCTATTCCGTTATGTAGGACGTAGGCTAGGAGGCATACAAGTAGTCGCTGTGTACATGCCCTTGTTTCGGACAAAGATTTATGACCATTCGTCTTTATAGTGGGGCATTTTTCACTCTGAATGCTCTTCGGGGCACAGTTTTACTATTTTTGGGCAACGTCAAAGAGATTACGGCTATATTTAACCCCTTTTAATCTTCTTGTACGATGATACTTGCGTGATTTAGGATTATGCCCGATTTTGCTTTGTGGTAAATTCAGAGTGTTTCTGCAGCGTAAAAATATCAGAATCCGCTTATTGAATTATGTGTCAGCGCTTGTTCGAGGTCCCGAGGCAACGCAACGCGGATAATTATGATGAATAGACTGCACTACACCTCTTTCCCTGAAAATACATAAATCTTCAATAAACCTAAAAGTTTAAGAGACATTTTTGTTTTATACGAAGAAACTATCTATTCGATTGAAACGTAAAGACACACGAGTTAGTTCTTTGTAACTCACAAAGTGTTGAGGACATGAAAGTGAAAGTTGCATGGACAAAATGGGTGTCCAAATTAATTAATTATAATATACTCGATACGATACGACTATCGTGATACTTCAGCATGTTACAATGTAAAGCCAGCGTAAGACGCAAAAACCTAATTTTAGAATTAAATAATACTAAATCAATGAGTAGTAGTAGTAAGAAGCCCTTAATATTCCATACTGTAATTCAGTATCTCATCGCTTGCGTCTCACTGTACTGTACCCACTAAAAAAGGAGCGAAACCGCTCGCTAGACGACTTGCTTACGTATTTTCCGCTTTTCCCTCAACTGTCTTCACAATACTCCATGTACTTACAACAGACATGCGACTGACATATTGAGAAGAAGGAACAACCATGGAACAACACTCCTTCACTGATTTTTCAAGCAAAAATGATCCCTAACTCCGAGCAGCAAGGTCTACCCAGTATTACGGATCTTGGAATAAACTGTGCTTGTAATAAGCCGATATCGGTTTTCTTGAAACCTCGTTCAACGTGGTACTCGTACGACGTACAACGGCAATGAAAATATTCACATACTGACTTATGTTTACTTACTTACTTACTTACTTATTCCCAATCTCCGCTGCAGAGGGAGCAAAGGGCCGAAGTGAAGCGCCGCCATTCTTGACGATCTTGGGCGGAAGTCTCTGACTTATGTTTATTACTATTTAATTGTTATTGCACAAATATAAAATATATGTGCAGTGTGCACAAAAGGTGGGCTTAATGCTATTGCGTGATAATATTGTGTGATAAAATGTTTATAAAAATATTATTTAAATTTTGAACTAGATGCATATAAGACTAATCAGAGGACTATCAGAGTTTTGCCTTGGGAGTTGGGATAGGCACAGAGTGGATTGTGATTGGCTGACATGTATCAATACCAACCTGTACTTAATATAAAAGTCTGGCCTGTACCTACTAATTTATTCCTTTATTAATACTAAATGTGGAACTTTAAAAACGGATACTAGGTATAAGCCCGCGGGTACAATTAAAAGAATAAAAACGCCTACATTACTGAAAAGTTTTGACAAGACGATGTATTTTGTTCAAAAAACATAAATTGCGCTAAAAGTTTTAATTCGCAAGTTTTCTGAATAACGTTTGTTCATTTACTTACTATAATCTACCTAATATCTTTTACTTACACATTGTACACTATTTCGCAATGGCGACTGAATAATAACTAGGTACCTTATGAAACTATGAAATACTTTTTTAACTTCGTTGATACGAGATTCCGACGAGATCAGATATAAAATATTCATCGGTATCATTTAAATGGTTTCTGATAAAGATCCTATTAATTTTAAACGAATCCGGTGGCGGCCGTCCAGCAGAATACACATTCATCAGACAAACTCATTTCGATCAGTGACAATAGATGCCGGGTATTCAACTCTTGATTTAAATTTTAATCCGTTGCCAATTTGATCAGGCCCATACTACCTGAATTCTTAATTATTATATTAACCGAATCATACCATAATATCAATATCGAATCAAAGTGATATAAAGGGTGATGCGAAAGTGGTCTACTTAGCCGAAAGGGGAACAGGAAAGCCTGAACAACTTTTGCTCTACGAGTTTTGGAAAATAGTGATATCTCTGCGGAGTCACCCCCTTTTTGCAACACCCTGTATAGTATGAATGTCGGTTAGTGGAAAGTCGCTAAGCTTAATGGCTGGGTTTCCTTCATTGTAGCTGGTAGTGTAAGTAACCAACTTTACTTTACCTGTTACGTAACTTTAATGACAGTGTTTGAAAACATTTTACTTTCTTTTAAAATAAATTGGAAAGGTAAAACTTATATGAATTGGAATGGACGACCGAATGGCGTAGTGGTTAGTGACCCTGACTACTGAGCCGAAGGTCCCGGGTTCGATTCCCGGCTGGGGCAGATATTTGTTTAATCACAGATATTTGTTCTCGGGTCTTGGATGTGCCCGTAAATTGGCAATAGGCCCGCCCCCTATTACATTGGGACTAACATAAAACTGGCGAAAAGTGGGTGTAGCAATGCACCTCTGCCTACCCCGCAAGGCAGTACACAGTACAAAGTGTGTTTTTTTTAATTGGAATGGTAGTAGGTACTTGTAAGTTTATTATAAATAATATTTTCATATCCACACGTTTAAGTTATTGTAATTTTTTCAGCAAATTCTGAATATTGTTTAGTAAGCGATTAACTTAGAAACAACGTAGGTAGGTTAGCTCAGCAAATATTTGTAGCAACTCAACACTCAAACAGTACAGCAACAGCGGGCAGTTGTTTTTCAATAAGTAAGTTTGTAGATTTAAAGTTGGTATCAGATTTTGCGCTTAATTCCCAAATTCCACGGAGAACTTTATTGCCCTCGCAGTCTGCGTAACTTGGCAAACTTTCTTTCGGGAGCCACCACCGGTACTTCGGAACGGAATAAATAAAATACTTACTTTATGACTGTGACTGAGTAAGTAGGGAATTTTTTACAAGAATATAGAACGTTTATCTGTAAGTTTTGCTTTGCTTTCAACGCGGAATTTACGAAATATTACCTTATTGTTTTTAAAGCATTTGAGCCTCTCTCTCTCTTGTGTAGTTCGCAGCTCCAAATTATGTTTTATATAGTCCATACCAAATTAACAGAATAATTATTAGGTGCGTATAAAACAGAACAATAGCCTATCCTACTATATTAACAATATTCGTATAAATGTTCTATACGAATATTAACAATATTCGTATAAATGTTCTATACTGTCTACGCCGGTCTTTTAGTTTAACTTAAATTCAGAAATTTAATAATGTGTGCGTCTTGCATTATATAAAGTAAATAATAAATATAAATAATTAATAAAACTAGAATTGTATAAATAAATAATTTAAAGTAAATAAATATAAAGCGTAAAGTATTCTAATAACTAATCTAACATAATTTCTAAACGCACACACTTAGTCATCCGCACTGCGTATTAGACACGTATGCGGTTACCGATCCAACGTCACTTCCCTACTTACCGCGACGCAAGAACCATTGTCGGGTCTAATTGTACAAGTGCTAATTATTTGCTAATTTAAAATATAGCAGTACTACTGAAGTCAACCCAAATCTTTTATTTTGTTCCCATCGTGAACAAAAAGTGGCGACCGTGACAGGACCTGCTGTCTATTCGGTCCGATTGCTGAGCACAGGTCCACGTTCCCGCCCAAGCCAAGCAGAGGTCATCGCCACGTGTCACACCTTGGAGCTGGTCTAAGAAGACTACGGGTCATCCCACTTCAGCCAGCGCCGAGCCTACCCCGTGCCGTGCAGCCGCGACCCGCGCCCACTCCGGGAACGAACCCGGGACTCCGCCTACGTGAGCAGCAGCCAGCCCCAGAGCCGCGCCCGACGTGCCCCGCGCCGCCCGCCGCGACGCACCGCCGCCGCCGCCTGCCTGCCCTTCTAACTGTGAGCCCGTTCCTATTATTTCCTTCCTTTCCTATTTGATTCGTGCATTTATTGAAGCTTGTTCTCGAAATACTGAGTGATCTAGACCTAGGTATCCTAGTCGCTTTGCGATATATCTAGCTAAACGTGCCTTCTATCCGCTTAAGCTACGCATTTAAACGCAAGTTTATTAGCTTATAAATTCCTAAGGCTTGTTACGTCATCTCATTCTACGTCATCGAGTCTATTTGCAAGTCATCGCCTAAACAAAGCACTTATCTTTCACAAAGGCCTAATCTAACTAGTAAACTAAACTATTCTCAATAAATATAATCATTATAAAAAGCCAATAAATACTTACGTATTATTACGCAACTACATTTCATCCCAATTTTGCATTCCAATTCCAAGTCATTGCACAACTAAACTGTATCCACCTATCGTAATTATTATTGCTGCGGATCTACGCTTTTGCAAACAATTAAACCTAAACATTAAACACTGCCTAATTAAATACACTTATTCCTAGCGTTTCTAACAACTTCACTTGCTTACATCTCGCCTGCAATTATCTGTGCTCCCTAGCTTCCAACTAAAACGTAAATTTTATAATCAGCTGCTAAACACAACGAACGTCTCAATTCCAGCGGACTGTGTGGTGCATTCCAAGCGCGGAGACGCCGTGTTCACTGCGCGAGCGCATAGTCACCGACTGCTGGGGTCGAGCGGCCGCTGCCTGCGCGCGCCGTGCGCCGCCAGACGAACCGGTTCTGCTATCGGCCAGCGCTCTGCCCGGCGACCACGGAGTGAGGAGCGTATCGTTCAACTTTTGTTATTATTTCTAACTAACATCAGCTGATCTATACCGTTAAGTTCATCGCACGCATGCAATCATGGAGGACAAATTAAAGGAATTGCTAATCAAACGTAGTTCTATTCGAGGACGCGTTACTAAATTTAAGAACAGTGTCGATTTGATAACTACCGAAACCATTTCCTCCATCGAACTAAGCAAACTTTCGATGAAAATAACGAAATTTGAGGCGTTATTCAATGAGTTCGACGAGTTGCAGGTTGAAATCGAGATTTTAAATGAGTTAAATCTCTCCTCTGAGTTAGCTACCAGAGATTTAATTGAGCAAGATTTTTATCAGGCCATCGCTGTTGCGCAAAATATTGTTCAGACTAAGTCGCCTTCTAAGCAGGAGGACAACTTAAGTAACCCATCATGTTCCGCCAATTCCCAGTGTCATCACCAACCGGATGAGACACTAGGTTTCAAATTACCAATAATTAAAATACCAAATTTTGACGGGACTTACTATAAATGGATGGAGTTCAAGGAAACTTTTACCTCATTAATTCATGATAATGAAAAAATAAAAAATATCCATAAATTTCATTATCTTAACTCCTACTTAGAAGGCGAGGCCTCTCGAGTTATCTGCAATTTAGAGGTAAATGACCTAAATTACGTCAAGGCTTGGCAACTCCTGTGCGAACGATTTGACAACAAGCGGCAACTAATTAATAACCACCTAAAGTCACTTCTAAGCTTCGAGTCAGTGCGAGAGACCGATAAGTCATTAAGGTTTATTATTGATCATGTTTCAAAAAACTTACGGGCTCTCAGCACTCTCGGCCTACCTACTGACAAGTGGGACATGCTTATTATATTTATGGTCTCAGCAAAATTAGATCCCAGTACATTTTTTAAGTGGGAGGAAAACAGAAACACTCTGCCAGATATTCCCACACTAGACCAATTTTTCAACTTTTTGAAGAACCGTGCTGATGTTCTCGAAACCGTGCAGCGTAGTAGGCAGCAAGATAGGTCTAAACCTAATAATAATAATAATTTCAACGCCCAAAGTAGGCCTCAAACCAAAGCCATGGTAGTGACTTCTAAAGAAGCTTCATCTTCCCCGTCTAAATTTCATTTTGAATGTGTCGAATGCAAAGCTAATCATCGTCTGTATGAATGCCCCACATTTAAGTCTAAGAAACCGGAGGAGAGAATGAGTTTAGTCACTGCACTAAAATTATGCACTAATTGTTTGAGAGGAGGTCATAATTCACGTTACTGTAAGTTACCAGGCTCGTGTCGTTTGTGTAAACAAAAACATAATTCGTTACTTCACCAATCAAATGAAGTCTCCGACTCTAATCAGTCAAGCTCCCTAACAATGTCGGCCCAGTCTTCCACAGAAGTACTGTTGTGCACTGCCCTGGTTAAATTAATAAATCCTGCGACCAACCAGTCAATCAAGGTCCGAGCTTTACTGGACAGCGGTAGCCAGAGTTCTTTCATTACCGAAGCTGTAAAAAATAAACTAAGTTTGACCCCTCAGCCGTCTAACACCAACATTGTAGGTATTGGAAACACACCAATTAATTTAAAAACGGAGCGTTGTGCACTCCAACTACAGTCCAATGACTCATCCTATGACGTCAAAATGACGTGCCTAATAATGCCTAAGATTTCAGATAATTTACCTAAAGTTGCATTCGATATTAGGCATCTAAATTTATCTAACTTCTCATTAGCCGACCCCAGCTTTAATGAGCCATCCCCTATCGAAATGCTTATAGGTGCTGACCTATTTTGGGATATAATCGGATCTCAACAGCACTCGTTAGGCGAGAAAAACCCAATTTTAAGAAGTTCCAAGTTTGGCTGGCTCATCGCAGGTCCTATAATAACTAAAACTATGCCTAAAAATAATAATAAAAAATCAAATAAAAACATATTGTGCAATTTTGTGTCAAGTAATGAAAATCTTGACAGCCTAAATGACGAGTTAAGTAGATTTTGGAAAATTGAAAGTTTTCCTCAGGTAGAGCCATTAACTGCTGAAGAAAAACAATGCGAGCAACATTTTCTCACTAACACTACTCGTTCTACAGATGGTCGTTTTTGTGTAGCTCTTCCTCTTCGAGACGATCCAGATTGCCTAGGTAACTCGTACAGTCTGGCTAAAAAAAGGTTTCTGAATTTAGAAGCTCGTTTCAGGAGACAACCAGAGTTGAAAAAAGCCTACACCGACTTCATCCACGAGTACGAAGAGCTGGGTCATCTCTCCGAGTGCCCAGTAGAGAAGCCTAATCTTTCGTATTTTCTTCCTCACCACCCTGTCTTTAGGGAGAGTAGCGAGTCAACCAAACTTCGTGTGGTCTTCGACGCTAGCGCTCGGTCTACTTCCGGATTTTCCATCAACGATCTGCAAATGGTCGGTCCTACTATACAGGACTCTCTCTACAACATTCTTCTTCGATTTCGACTCCACAAGTATGTTTTATCTGGGGACATCGAGAAAATGTTTCGGCAGGTGTCTCTAAGAGAGTCAGATTGTCCATTGCAGAAAATTTTATGGAGAGACAACGAAGACGAGCCACTGAGGACTCTACAACTCGGTACAGTCACCTATGGGTTTGCAAGTGCTAGTTTCCTTACAACCAGATGCATATGGCAGGTAGGCGAAGAATGCAGTGACCCCTCTATCAAGTCCATCATTCAGAGAGACTTGTACTGCGACGATTTATTAACAGGTGCAGATTCAGAGGAGCAGCTTCGCTACATTCAGCGCTCAGTATCCAGCGAACTTGCCAAGGGTTGTTTCAACTTGCGAAAGTACCGGTCTAACCTAACTAATCTTTTCTCCGGCAACGAGGAGCTAGAGAAAGATAATCTTCTAATCAGCAACTCTACCAGTACTTTAGGTATTGGATGGATTCCTCCATCTGATATGCTACATTTCCAAATTGAGTACACGCCTAGCAAAATTTTAACTAAAAGGTCGATTTTGTCCTCTACATTTAAAATTTTTGACCCACTTGGTCTTTTGTCCCTGTGTACAATCAAACCCAAAATTATTTTACAGGTTCTATGGACTCTCAAAGTTGACTGGGATGAGCCCGTCCCTACAGAAATCCATAATTCCTGGTCAAATTTCACCAAAAACTTAGACTCACTGTCTAACCTTCACAGACCTCGGCGAGTTTTAATAGATAATGCTGTATCTATTGAAATGCACTGTTTCTGCGATGCCTCACAACGCGCCTATGGAACGTGCATTTATCTGAGGTCCACTAATTCCAACGGTGATGTCAACGTCAGTCTGTTGACAGCTAAATCTCGTGTCGCTCCTATCCAGCTGATGACTATTCCTCGCCTTGAACTTAGCGCTGCTTTGCTTGGAGCTGAATTAAGCTCAGCAGTGTCACAGGCTCTTCATCGCAATATCGATCGTCACGTCTATTGGACAGATTCAAGTGTCGTACTAGGTTGGTTGAAATCTAACAAAAAGGCTAAAACATTTGTTGCCAACAGAGTATGTGCAATCCTAGAGCTCACCGATGCTTCATCCTGGCGCCATGTACCTACTTCAGAAAATCCTGCAGATCTTGTTTCCCGTGGAGTAGATCCCCAACATGTAGGTGGCTCAACTATTTGGTGGCATGGACCTGCGTTCCTGAAGGAGTCGGAGTCTTCATGGCCATCCTCTGAGTTTTCAGAAGTAATCAATTTGCCAGAGTTGAAAGCTAATCCCGCTTTCGTGGCGGAGGCTGCATCGTCTTCGAGCGATGACAAAATTATAACTTTTACAAATTATTCAAAGCTCGTGCGTCTTCAACGAATATTTGCTCATGTTTTAAGATTTATTGATTCTGTTAAAGATCCTAAATCGCAAAGAAAAGGTCCCCTACAATCAAACGAATTAGAAAACTCCCTAAGGACCTTAATAAAAATGGCTCAGCTAGAGTCCTTCTCAAATGAGTTATCCCTATTAAAGAAAGATAAACCTGTCCCTCAAGCTAATGTCGCATCCCTTAACCCATTTATCGACAGCGAAGGTGTTATGCGAGTTGGGGGTCGTATAAGCTCATCTAATTATCCCTATGACAAAAAACACCCCATTCTTTTAAAGTCAGATCACCATCTAACAAAACTGTTATTCGAGTTAGAGCACGAACAACTAATGCACGCTGGACCTCAACATCTCCTCGCCTCTATGAGAGAGCGCTATTGGCCAATCGGAGGTAGAGCACTAGCACGACGCGTCACTCGTCATTGTTTCGTGTGTCGTCGATTCAAGGGTCAGACTTTAAACAATATCATGGGGAATCTGCCCTCTGACAGAGTGGAACCTGACTTTCCTTTCCACACTGTAGGCACTGATTTTGCTGGACCATTTCTAATAACTGATCGCAAGGGACGAGGCTGCAAAATAACGAAATGCTACCTATGCATTTTTGTATGCTTCCGTTACAAATGTGTCCACCTAGAAGCCGTAAGTGACCTAACAAAGGATTCATTTATTCTCACTCTCTCTAGGTTTATAAGTCGTAGAGGCAAGCCAAAAACAATATGCTGTGACAACGGCCGAAACTTTGTTGCTGCAGCTAAGGAGATCAACAGTTTTCTAACGTCACAAGCTGACTCTATAGTTGACTTTGCAGCTCGTCGGGGCATTGAATTTCGATTCTCACCTGCGTACGCTCCTCACTTCGGCGGTCTCTGGGAGGCCGGTGTAAAGTCAGCCAAATTCCACATGCATAGAGTATTAAAAGACACTCATTTAACTTTCGAGGAACTGGCGTCTCTATTTGCTCAAATCGAAGCTATCCTAAATAGCCGTCCCCTATGTCCAATCAGTCCCTCACCAAATGATCTTTCTCCCCTTACCCCGGGCCACTTTTTGATAGGCAGGCCACTAACGGCCTCACCATCTCCGTGTCTACTGGAAGCTAATCCGAATCGCCTCGATCGTTTCCAGCGCCTCGAGCAGTACCGGCAACACTTCTGGAAGCGGTGGTCGAGCGAGTACGTCGCCGAACTCCAGCAGCGCACGAAGTGGAAGACGAGAGCCACGGACCTGCTCCTAGATGACCTGGTCCTCATCAAAGAAGACGCTGCTCCCCCCCTGTGCTGGCGGCTCGGCAGAGTCGACAAGCTGTACCCGGGCTCCGACGGCGTGCCTCGCGTCGCCGACGTGCGCACTACCCACGGCACAGTGCGGAGAGCGCTAAATCGTCTCTGCATCCTACCTACTCCTCAAGCCAATGAATCTTGAAAGCCGAAGCTTTCAAGGGCCGGGAAGATGTCTACGCCGGTCTTTTAGTTTAACTTAAATTCAGAAATTTAATAATGTGTGCGTCTTGCATTATATAAAGTAAATAATAAATATAAATAATTAATAAAACTAGAATTGTATAAATAAATAATTTAAAGTAAATAAATATAAAGCGTAAAGTATTCTAATAACTAATCTAACATAATAAAATTTCTAAACGCACACACTTAGTCATCCGCACTGCGTATTAGACACGTATGCGGTTACCGATCCAACGTCACTTCCCTACTTACCGCGACGCAAGAACCATTGTCGGGTCTAATTGTACAAGTGCTAATTATTTGCTAATTTAAAATATAGCAGTACTACTGAAGTCAACCCAAATCTTTTATTTTGTTCCCATCGTGAACATATACGAATATTGTTAAATATTCACAGGACTCACAGATTTATTCGTCAAAAAGCTGACAAACAATACAAACATAAAATTCTGTTAAATAAATTAAAATTCATTTGTTATCGGAATTCTATTAGCAGAGAAAACATTTAGTAAATTGAAACGAAAACCCGAAGAAGTTTCAAAACAAGTGGATTTGAAAGCTAAGTAAGTAGTAAATGCTTGCAAGTGTGTAGTAACACTCGAACTGTTTGACTGGTTGTGTAAAGTTTTCTGCCTCTATTCCCATCGCGTGTCTGCACTTCATTCACCATTGACGTCTCAAGTGAGCTTCACTTTTCTTCTCTCGTTCCAACTTAATAATCACTCAAGAATCTACACCGGGCGGATACTTACCCAAGTTTGATCGCTGCCCCCGAGGTTATTGTTTGTTTATTGAGAGGAAAAGTACGCTCGTAATTAAGTTTACAACAAGAGCTGACAGTAAAGATCACAAAGACTGGGCTAGTAGATGTTGAGTTATACTAAAACAAACGTGCACATGAGCGTGGTATCGGCACGCAGCGTGATAAATCCCGTTAGTCTGAAGCACCCGCCGTCAGTGGGTTAACCGCAAAAGATAACTTTATCATGCGGCGTATAATCCGGGCTCTATACAAAACTTTGAAGCCTTTATCTCCTCAAATCGTTGACAGTGTTCCAAGCTGTTCGAGAACAAAGCGATTGCGAAGTTTGAGAGTCTCACACGGTTTTCAACTCGACTGTTTATTTACGCCGAAGTTTGTTCGTAACTTTTATTGCTTCACCTAAAAGTGGGAAGCCGGCAGGTTTATGACGTCATCGTTGATGGCCCGCGGGAGGATGACCGCGGCATAAAGCACGAGTCTTTGTTACTGAGCCACTGCTGTAGCACACGGAAACTTTATTTTTATATCTTTTCTCGTTGTGCAGGAAGAACTACAATTTGTTCTGTTTTAGTGTGAACTTCTTGTTTTCATAGCGTAATGTTTCTTTTGTCATTTTTTTTCTTATCTTTTCCATATACAAGTTTACCACCTGCCTGCCAGGCGTGGATATAACCCTTCAATCTTGTAGGCTTATGTCCTTAAGTGTGCTAATTACAGGGTGTACGTTTTTTTTCTATCTTTTCCACTTATCATCAATCATAGCAAACTCCGTTCAACATTGATTTAGACAACTCAAAAGGCAGATTTCCCGGAGATCTCCGCAGGCGGCGCTGCCAACACGATGTATAAGGCGTTAGGACGCAGTATCGTTTACATTGCATTTTCCTTCACAAAATATCACCGTAGATATTCAGAACCGAGTTACGTCAGCCGCTGCGAGAATCTGTAGCCAAGAATATCCTGCCCGAGAATACGTGAGCCAAATACTCGCACTGGGTGCTAGTGCACACTGTGCCTTCACGATCAGTAAACATTATTTACAAATAATGTAAAATGTAAGGCTTCTTCTGAAAAGTGAATGTAAAGAATGAAGGTTTCATCGAGTACAAAAGTTTAATTAGTTTACTCAATTTCTTTATTATCAAGTCAATTAACTTGAGGGCGGCTTGTTTGCACTGAGGACATAATTTGAACAATTTAATGCTTCTTTTATTTTACTTCAAACCACTTCGAACGAACAAAATTAATGTTTTCATTTTGTACTCACTTGCCATTCAACACTCAGCGACTGTAAAGTTAATTGCGATCGATTCTTTCTTAGATTTGAAATAGCAATATTCTTTTCTTATTGCAAGTTGGCAACTCCCCCGGGCCAATAGAGCTTTAGATATCTGACAAATAGGTACAGTCGAACGTAAGTTATGTATTTCGGCGGATCGCGGAGTCGCGGGGTTGGGCGCGGGGCGCGGGGGAGGCGCGATAAAATCTTTTATTTATACGACAAGTTCACCTCCGAACTCTATGTGCAACCGATGCGACCATTTCGGAGAAAAACTGTTGCTCTCTGCAGATAAGCCCAGTTTTAACACTGAAAAAGACTTGCAAATGTTGCTCATTTCCCATCATTGTACGTTGTACAACTTCCAAAACAAAGCTTGTTCTCAATTTGCTCGAAATAAGTTAGGCGCTAGTTGAATTAAAACACAAATCAGAATTCTACTAGAGAACAGTCTCCGCTAACTTTTGTACACAATTGTACATTGTCATTGCTGAAATTCAAAATTAAAGTTTGTAATTATTTAAAAGTTCGTTTGAAACATTTTGTAAATTGAATTGCCCGATATGCCTCACGTTAGAGCAAGTTTAGATGGTGCTTCATAGTGACTGAGGGTTAGTTAAACGCGTTATATTATAGTTAATAAGTTAGATGAATAAAATAGGAAGTTACGATATTATATATGGAAATTGACCCAATTTATATTATACAAGATAGAGTGATTTACGCGCTGAGTAGCCGGAGGTAGCAGGCACCAGTAGCAAAGCTAAATTTGAGTTGGGAATATGTTATAAGTGAATTAGTCCATACCATAATGTTATAAAATATTTTCATATTATCAGCACAAGATCTTATTGATTAAATCCGATACCTAGAGGTCATAACACTCATAATAGTTGAATTCAATAGCCGCCAGTCGCACAAAAATTCCGATCATCGTAAAAATTTTCAATGAAATACGTGACGGAATGGCAATAAATAAGGCCTCGTTCCGAAACATCATGGGGCTCGTCAAATATTTCACTTTACTTGACTCAAATCAAAAACATTCGCTTATTCGACGACGCCGCGACGCCTGAATACTTACTTGTTTAGAACTTCTATTGAGTTCCTATCAAGTTGCTGAGTAGTAATAAAACTTTCGTGGAATCGCTGGCATTATTTTATATCGCCTACTTTATGAAATATTTTCGACGACTTTGTTAAATGTATGAGTAAATCGTTTTTTTGGATCCGTCGCGGAGTTACTAAAATGTAACCCTTTTCACGATCTCACGAATAATTATGTTTTGATTATGTATCTGTATTCGTGTACAAAATGTAACTGAAGTAGCAGCCAGTGGCTCTACATTACGGAGCTATCTCTGTAATGGGCAAGTGTCCAAAAGCAGGTAGTTTTATGATTCGGCACGTATGGCTTGGCAACAACTGAAGTCCGTGTATTTCCTCAAAAGTCACAAACCATATGCGGCCACGATTCAAGTCGAATTTGAATTTCATACGGCTTGGCCTTACAGTCCCTTCAAGTCCACCAACCTAACCTAACCCCTTTCTACATTGGAAGGAGACCCGTGCCCCAGCAGTGGGGACGTGATGGGTCGATGATGATGATGACAGGGTGTCTACTTCTTGGCTTGTCGGTGACAACCACTAGATCTATAGACTAAGGTATATCACCGTGGCCATACGATTGAGCAGTCAGATAAGTGTCTGTCGCTGACTGTCCACTGTCCAGGGTGCACCGGACGTACCTATGTAAGGAACAGGTGATAGGCCACTCGACAAGACTCCTAAATTGTACTTCATCAAAGGTTGTAAATGGCCTATAATATATACCTAAATATTTCACCCAATTCTTAAATAAATAAAGCCTTCATTCAAGAGTACAACTTTTCTGTTTGGTATTTATGAAACACGCGTTTGATTTTGCACCTAAACAAAAACTTCAAGAAATTCTTGGAATATACCTCATAATTCGTGAGAAGTTTAAAGATGTTTGAAAGCGTGGCTCAAGTATCAACAATTTAGCGACCTATTCACTTGGCAACTATCTTCCATTCATTTGGCATCTAAGTTTTCAAACGATTTGCTGCGCGGAAACTTTTGCGTCTTTTAGAAATAAATATAATTTTATGATAGTTTTGCTCTTTTGTTAAATTTTAACTGTTTTAGTAAAAAAACAGTAGCATACAATTTCTATTACGTGAAGTAAGAATCAGATCTATCATGAGCAAATAGTCTTTGGTCGCTAAATTGACTTGAGAATTACTTTATATTGTATCTTTAACCTAAACATTAATAAATGAGCGTTGTACTTGTACTTGATAACATTAAAGTGGTCGTAATTTCAAAGTTGGCAACAACCCTGGGTGTTGCTGCGTCCAAACTTATTTGATTAATTGCTGAGCGCCAATGTCTGTGAAAAGGTTAAAAGACAAATTAACTTTTCGCCTTCCATTTACTTTTTTAAAAGGACAAATTACTAGGACGAGTTTCGATGTCCAGATCTTCCTTTATAGTCGAAGACAAAGTTGTTTTCTACAGAGTAATTATTATAGAACTGTGAAAACATTTATTAAAAACTTTAGGTATAATATTTTATAGTTTGACAAAAAAAAAATGCAACGAACATTAGGAATATTTACCTATATAAACGGAATTTCGTAAACCAGCGCTTGTATTTTTCAATTTGTTCTAAGAATACCTGCGTCGGTAGGTAAATACTTTTACCGTCATCATTGTTACGTTTAATAACGACTTACGAGACCTTAGTCAAAAATATAGAAATAGGCCCATTTGAAAAATTGCTCCTCAAATGCAAAGGAACACATAGGTAGAGAATCTAAAATATGTCTCAGCGGAGAGCAAGTGAAAAAATAATTCCATCTCATATTATCGATGACATTAAATTTAACACGCTGAAACTCTGCTAAAGCTTCCCTTTTATACAGGGTATTATTTAATTTCCAACATACTTCTCCTTAATTTACGGGGCTCAAACCTTATAAATATCTTGGCTATGGAGGGGGATGTAATAAGGTTGTCGTGAGGCGAAATGATGGAAGCCGTCGTCGGTATACTTCATTCTTCAGGTGCCAGAAATTTTGAAGCCAGGGAAATGGGAATTATTAATGAAATTGTCGTTCGCATGACATGCCTCCGCGAGTACATATAATTATTGTAAATAAATACGTTGTGCATGGCATGCCTCGTAGCAGATATTCACTTATTCATAAAACGTATAACTTTGAATTCATATTTATGCTTATTGCGAAATGAAGGGGATTCAACAAACTGCATTCAGAGTATAAATGGTATGGAGTGGCTGAACCAAAATACGAAGTCTAATGTCATAAAATAATGTTAAGGCGCTATTATACGCAGCACTAGCGCCGCTAGTCGATAAAAAATCATAACTTCCGTTTTCCCTCCCCTCGTCATGCTAATTCAAAAATTTTGACCTACCTCCTAATCCCTGGTGCCTGGAATGTAGAAATTGTAGAAGTTGTCGAAGATGCGGCCGTTTCTGGCGGTAAGGTTTTATTGTACCGATTGAAGTAATTTATCATGAGAATAATTTTCTTCTAAGTAACATAGCATCCTAAATATGAGGATAGGTAGGATACATTGTTGATAAAGTATGTTACAAACTTACTAATATACTTATGATAATTATGCAGATCCAAAACAGAATCAATTCACTTCAATAAGGTTACCGCATATTTTCCATAAAACTTTATTAAAAGTGTGACGCACGCTGCCTGTTCATTTACCCACCTTAAATCGTTTTCCAATTTTAATTTTACAAACTTTGCTATTTGATGTTGAACGCAGATTCGTTTAAAATGATAATCTCGGAAAAGCTCGGAATATTTTAAACAAAATAATGAATTTAATTATAAATTTAATATAATTATAAATGTATATTTTAAAATATCTGTCAGTTATTTATTAAACATGGATGATTATTTTTTTAATAGCTATAAATAAAAATGATTTGGTGCTAATATGAGAAGTCTCATAGACTTGGTTATTCAATAAATACTTACCTTACTTTAAAGGTAAACTGAAATAAATAGCGTTTGCATACTTCTGAGAGTACACACTCATTTTAATATACCTTAGTATAATTTGTAAAATATTTACAGCGACGCCGCCTTCACCAGTGGGTTACTGCTGGTGAGCGCCTAAAGCCGGGTCCAAACATGTACATTTGCCCGATCCGATCACCGTATCCGTATCGTCAACTCGTATCATGATCGCATATGCGGACGGTTAATGATACGCGTATGATGATACGCGATCTCAAAACGCCGTTATGATACGACCCGTCCCATGTCGTGTTGGTTTTTTTCCGATCATCAAAGGCAAATTATGACTATTGTGAAGATACGGATATAGAGCAAATCGGAGGCGTCCACAACTTGATACGGCGCTTGATACAATACGCAGATATGGTACGGTGATTGGATACGGTGATAGGATCGGGCAAAGGATACATGTCTGGACCCGCTTTAGGCTCTAAATTGTACCACAAAGTAACTAATCAATAAAAATCGATGAAAATTATAAATGTTAATGTTAAGGTTATGTATCAAAATTGTTATTCATTGATATTATGTTTTACTTTGGTTTTTTATGTACCTAAGTCCTACCAATTATGCTACCAGAATCTAGACACGCGGTAGCGTGTCAAGCCAAGTTCGAGAAACAGAACTGGCGAGCCGCACCGTGTGTAATATTACACGAACCATTTCGAGCTACTTTTGACTCCATAAATCAAAAACTATTTAATATAAACGTATGAAAATTGGCTCATATATTGAGACTTGCGAGATACTTATGTGTTCTAAATTTCATGAGCGTATCTCAAACGATCATTTAGATATTAATGTCCAAAAAACCTCATTTTTATCATTGACTGACTCACCTATAGACCAAAACTCTTAAACTTGTTTTACTGTGATTCTCACTAGATGGCGCTGCTGTAAAACTTTCTACATCGCGGTATGGTTGTGTTTCTTTACCACCATAATATTTATATAACATTTCCTATACTGAGTCATCATCATCATCATCAGCCTATAGCAGTCCACTGCTGGACGTAGGCCTCTCCTCTCCGCTTAGGACGCACGCCACTAGATGCGATCTTTAACTTTCCGTATCCAATCATAACCAGCCACCTTTCGCAAGTTGTCAGCCCATCTAGCAAGAGGGCGTCCCACACTACCTACTGGAGGCCGCGACTAGGCAAACGTAGTATACTGAGTATAAACTTTAAATAGGGAATATGCGTAATTTTTTTTTATACTTTTATTGGATAGTTTTACATCACTTTATTATAGTAAAAAAAAATTCAACGCCAAAATAAGTAATTTAAGGTATTTTAAAGAAAGTTAAAAAATTACAACCATCACGACCACTTTGAAATTCCCGTCAGGATGGCGGGCTGTCGTGACGTCATAATCGTTTAATTTCACGGCTCAGAATAATGAGTCCCGTCAGTCGGCATAGATTTTTTACCTATACCTGGATCTTTTATTCGACGGAATTCTGACATTTCAAAAGTGATGCTACTTAAAAAGCTCTTAACCGAAAAAAGGAAAAATTTGGATCCATTTCTGGGCAATAAAAAAATAAAATGACAGATAATGTATGGAATTCATATTAATTACTTTATTTTATTCTTTAGCTGGCATCACTTCCTACTAAATTCAGGGATAGTAAACCTTTTTAATCGATTTCAAAAAAGATTCTTTATTCGGTACATACTTGTATGTACTTATGTAAGATTATTGGGACTGCACAACAAACAATATACTTGCAAAATTTTATAGATGTATGTATGTTTATTATGTTTGTCCACGCATATCTCCGAAACGATTGAACCAATTGCCACTATTAATTTTTTTAATTTCTTACATTGAGCAGTCTAAGTATCATCATAATCGGTTAGTATTAATAATGATTAGATATTCTATTCTATTCTCTTTGGGGATGTAAGTACCTGCACCTGGCTCTCTCGAGTGGAACCTTTGTGCATATCCCCAAGGTCTAAACTGCCTTCCTAAGCTTGGACCATTTCCCACCACGCTGGTCCACTGCGGGTTGGTGGGTTCACATACCTAGATGTGCTAAATCTAGATATGCAGGTTTCCTCACGATGTTTTCCTTCACCGTAAGAGCGATGGTATACATTGTACTTAAGTTAAAAGTACTCATTGGTACATGTCAGCTCCGGGATTCGAACCCGCATCTCTTGCGTGAGAAGCGGGCGCTTACCCGACTGAGCTACCACCGCTCTTATTATTATTTAATTATCGATTAGATATTTTAATAATCAATTATATTTTTTCTTTATTTATTAATTTATACTTTAATTAAGTATATTATTTTTGTGATGTAAAGGGACGTAATTATTACTCACCGTAGTAGTATATCCCGTTTTAATTTGGAGCGCCGCACTTAATAAAAAGGATACATTCACTAACAAATAAAATGTATAGAGTAGTTTAGACTTAGATGTTCAGGGGGGTCACTCTCTAAATCGACGAACGAACGAACAAGAATTGTCACGCAATCGGCACGCTTAATACAACGAGATAGAGCCGAGCTCTTGTTCGTTCGTTCGTTTGATTTTGGTAGTGGCCCTCCAGACTCGTATTGAAAAAAGGGCTCAGCCAAAAAAGGTTTGTGATCTCTGACATGTCAAAAGTAGATAACTGTCAGAATTCCGTCGAATAAAAGATCCAGGTATAATCAAGTAACCACAGAGTATTTTTGTATTTTCAACAAACCAATGTTGTCATGGTAACAAACGAAAAAGGAAGTGTATAAAGTGTGATCAGTGGCTGTTTTGTAATGGTAATAAAGTGTGACCAGTGGCTGTTTTGTAATGGGAGCTCGTAAATAGCTGCTAGTAGCTCTTTTGAAATGGGAGCGCGCAAACCAGAGGACCTTTGTACACAATATTACGCTATTATGGCAATATGTATTCTTGTATATGTACTATTGTATTCTTTACTGCGAACCCAACTCCACTTCCAGCTTTTTCGGTTGCGGGCTTCCCCACCCAGTAGTAAGTATAACCACCTCGTGCTTCACAGAGCTCCCCACTTTCCGACAGATGTGTCTCACTGATTGCGGCTATGTCAATATTATAGCGGGCTAGTTCGCGAGCTATAAGCGCAGTTTTCCTCTCCGGGCACAGGTTTTTCTCACTATCCAGAAGCGTTCTCACGTTCCAGGTAGCTATATTGATATTGTTATTATGTATTTGTCTCTTTTGACCGCGATTGGTTGGTGCCCAAATGACCGCGGCTTGCCATCTGGGTGAAAGGCGAGACGGCAGTAAAGAATACAATAGCAAGATCTCTAGTGGAGCCTCCAAAAGGAATCAATGACAGGCTCATGACACTACGTCTTCACCTGGCTCACCGAAAATACCTACATTTAGTAAGTGTATACGCCCCCACGCTGACCTCAAATGATGATGACAAAGTTCAGTTTTATGAAGACCTACGAGACGCACTGCAAGCTATACCGTCGTGCGATAAACTTATTTTGCTCGGTGACTTTAACGCGCGTGTTGGTATGGAGTTTTACGCCTGGAAAGATGTGTTGGGTCGGCATGGCATTGGAAAATGCAACTCCAACGGAACAGCCCTACTGACTCTATGTGCCGAATTTAACCTCAGCATTACCACCACACACTTCCGACTCCCTGAAAAATACAAGACGTCATGGATGCATCCACGCTCGAAGCACTGGCACTTGCTAGACTACATCATAGTTCGAAGAGAGGATCTGAACTAAAGACGTATTGCAAATAAACTAAAAACTATAAAATAAAATAATAATTAAAAAAATTAAAAAACCGACTTCAAAAAACCAGAAGTTTGAAGTCGGTTTTTTAATTTTTTTAATTATTATTTTATTACATTTATGTTTTTGATGGGATAGGAGGACTTTACAGTAAAAACTTTACCAAAAAACCCAATTTGTGACTTATTCTACTCATGCACAATTTCCTACAAAATCAGGCATACCAATAGTTATTGTCTATATAGCCGCAAAATTCCTTTGTTTTAGGCCACAGTTGTCGCGATTTCATTTAACTATTTATATGAGTATATTTTTAATTTAACTATTTATATGAAACGTAGTAGATTTTAACATACGAAATAAAAATAGACTTGTAATGCCAATTAATAAAAGTGCCTTATACAGGAAAAACTGCCACATTATGGCAATCAAAGTATTCAACCAAATACCAATGGACATTAAACAATTACCTGTAAAACACTTTAAGTTCAAACTTAAGAACTGGCTTATTCAAAAAGTTTTCTATACATTAGACGAATTCTTTATGCATAAAATATAATATCTTAGTATTAAATTTTAATGCCAAAATTGAATTGAAATTATCATAATTCTTATTATTTATTAATTGCTATTGTTAATGCACGATTGACATATTTATAATAATTTTTATAATTGCACAAATCTTTCATATAAATGTTTTATTAATGGTTGCATGTTTCTGCATGTTTTGTTGTTGATTTATATACCTGCCTGTTTAATCTAATTTTATGAAAATATTATGTTTTGTAAGTATACTTACATATAATTTGCATACCGAACAATCGGTGAAACTTGCCTGACACTATTTTATTAATGTAAGACCTAATTATTGTACCCATGTTTCTAGCAAATAAATGAATCTGAATCTGAATCTGAATCTGAGTAAACGCGAATATCTGAACTGTTAATAATTAATAACCGTGATTAGTACAAACATACTAATCACGGTGACGAACTGAATATGGGATATATCATAAATAAATTAGTTACTTAATATCACGCACACGTGATGACCGATCAGTCTAATAACCTGATCGTCTGAATGTCAAGGATAATCCTGATGTTCTTAGGGGTTTCACCCCAGTGGCCTCCAACCTCCCCTATAGCCACCCCGTGCCTCGCTAGCAGGGTTGTTCCCTGGGACTGATCACATAGGACTGTTTCCCTAGCTTCTTACACTGATCACATGGGACTATTTCCCTAGCTTCTTACACTGATCACATGGGACTATTTCCCTAGCTTCTTACACTGATCACATGGGATTGTTTCCCCTGGCGCACTGAATATCTAATCTATCTATTATCACACGGTACGGGTACGGTATGTACTCGTACCTCCTTTAAACCTTACATTACCTCCTTAGTTTCCTTACTCATTATAAACACAATTGGTACATCAAGAAATCAAGTGTAGGTATAACTTATCAATCATAAACGAGATATAAAAGGTAAGTAGAAAGGTCACTTAGCTGCGCACTTGCAGTAACTGGCTGTTGTCTGAACCGGGCCATCACGCCCGCCTCGGCTCCCCGAGCCTGGGCGCCTCGGCTCCGCTCCGCGGGGTCCTCTCGCACCCACGACACTGATAACTCCCTCACTCTCCGTCTGCTCACCGCGGCTGCTCACAAAAAGTGAAAAGCGCTCCCGCGCTGCTCGTTTACGTGGATAAATTAGTTTACCCTCAACTCGCCGATATTAATATTAAGGCTCGTCTACACTCAGAATAATTATCTTGATTATTCTGTGAGTCGAAATCGGTACCACTCCCGATAATTCGGGACACTCCCGCCGAGAGAAAAGTTTCTATGAGTGAGATACTTTTACCTATTCTAATATAGGTCATAAGTATATGTATAGATCAGCCACCGACAAATTAGACCCTTCTCAAAATTTTCGTGTTTTGATTTTACGTCTATATTAATGCCTGTTTCATTAATAAGCAATAAGCTCCTTTGCTACAAGTTCCTCAATTGCACTTCTCCTTTCGTACCATAACAACATTCCAGTAATTCAAGCAATTTTCTATTGCAAGTTCTATTTGATACTTCTACTATGTGGCTTCTATTACAAATAATAGTTCATCCTATTTTTCTATTATCTTTTATTCTTACTACACCTCTTCTTTTCTTACTACACCTCTTCTTGCATTTACATTTATTACTGATATCTGTCACATAATACACACGACTGTACTGCAATTTTCTGCTTTTAGCTATTTTTCCTGTTGACTTCAGCATGTAGACACTTGAACACTCTAAATCTTAATACTCAATCAACGATAATCTTAAATCAAATAAGAATTAGCAAACAAACTATTGTGACAGTTTACTCGGGAGCTGTGGCTGGCCTAGCCGAAACCAAGGGGTAATGCACAAAGGTTCTACTCGAGAGAGCCACGCACAGAAACATCGCCTCCTCTCTGCACAGAATAGAATAGAATACATCTATTTCAACACACAATAATGTATTCGGTGTCGACACGTCCCCCATATAGCTAAATTAACGCTTCAGACTAAACAATATAATCATGTCATATTCTTATCATTTATCTTTATTAATATTGTATTTATTGTTTGCTATATTCTAAGGATATAAATATTAGTAGGTATCCCAAATGAATGTTCAATGTACAACAACTATATTAATCTCTTCATCTATAACCATACTGTAACTCAATTTTATTATTCTATATGTATTTATGTTTTGGTGTAAGTGGAGTGTTAGCTACTACAAGCTATTATCTTGAACTACGTTCGAAGACCCTCCCCGGCACAGAAAAACTTTTAATTTGAACATCTAAGCCTTAGCTTTTATTATAACAAGCATTAGAGTAAATTTCTGTGTATTGTAATATTTTACATTCTGTAACCTCCATCATTATTGTTATGCTTTCATATTGCCTTTGTCAGTTAAAATGTTGAACCAACACATACATGGTTCAAGGGCAAATATAGGAAGTTAACAGCAGTTCAAAGTTAAAAATTGTGATTTGTATTCGACTTATTACGTCGTTGCCCTATGGCAAGTCTTTTATCCTTACGACTATTCGTATAAAACAGTGCTAGTTATTATAGATTGGTAATGATAATAAATGCTAGCAAAACAACAAAATCCATTTTGTTACTGAAATACCTAGTGAAAGCAGGTATACTTATGTCTGTCCGTTTGCCATAAAACATTAACTTAGTAGTCATCAGACTCTTATAGTATGCCTGAACTTTAGGAGTGCTATTCTGTCTTTTCATCCCTTCATATTAGAATACCATTAAAGAATCTGTCTCTTTATCATTAACAGATTACGATATAAGTTTGGAAACATTCATTGCAACAAGTATTTGTAATATGTAATAGGACTAAGTTGCTGGGAATATTATGTGATAAGTAAACCCACATAAAAGTCAAGAGAAGTCCTGATCATGAATAAGATACTTTAGTATATCTAAACTGAGGCTAACTCTCTCTTGGTCTGACACTGGACTTGGTTATTATACAGAGTTTGATGACACGGTTAGTCATACACCGATACTGATGCTGATACTGGTTCTGATACTGATACTGATATGCAATTATATGTTCTGTCTATAGTTCTGTTCAACGTTCTATGAAAGTTCAGATGTATGGGTAGGTTCATTAGTTATAAATTAGCTCAACCTTTCCAATTACAACGGGCACTGACTTTGCCACTGACTCTGACTGTGACTCTGACTGTGACTCTGACTGTGACTGACTGTGACTCTTACTGTGACTCTGACTCTGACTCTGACTCTGATTCTGACTCTGACTCTGACTCTGACTCTGACTCTGACTCTGACTCTGACTCTGACTCTGACTCTGACTCTGACTCTGACTCTGACTCTGACTCTGACTCTGACTCTGACTCTGACTCTGACTCTGACTCTGACTCTGACTCTGACTCTGACTCTGACTCTGACTCTGACTCTGACTCTGACTCTGACTCTGACTCTGACTCTGACTCTGACTCTGACTCTGACTCTGACTCTGACTCTGACTCTGACTCTGACTCTGACTCTGACTCTGACTCTGACTCTGACTCTGA
Organism: Plutella xylostella; assembly: GCF_932276165.1. NCBI lineage: Eukaryota > Metazoa > Arthropoda > Insecta > Lepidoptera > Plutellidae > Plutella > Plutella xylostella. Next base: position 7,009,505 of record NC_063992.1, on the reverse strand, counting down.
CTCTGACTCTGACTCTGACTCTGACTCTGACTCTGAACAAGTATAGTAGTACCCATTCATCGGAATCGGAACCCTTTAGGCTATAAATAAAGCGATTAAGATATAGTTAGCCTTGTGTCCTATATACCACGAAAGCCCACTTGTTTCCAACCGTTTAATGCAGTTTTCGGACGTTGGAAATCTACTGTTGTCCATGCGTAAACGAAAATCAATGTTAAAAAATATATATTCTAAAATATAAACTCTAATACACAATTGTTGTAAGTAAAACTTTTCTTGTTTAATTTGGTCCTACACGACCTTTAAACACAATATATGCCATTTATTACAATGAAGTCTAATACCGGCACCAATACCGGAATCCCGGTATTGAGTTGTAAATTTAAAAATTTATCCGGAATTGTATGCCCCAATCTGCATACCTTGCACAAAGGTCTTCTTATCTTATCTTATAATTACATAATATTTCAGTTACATCCCCATTGGGCCTCAAATATTCATTTCATTTATTCACACTAAAACACAGCCAACATCATGTGCATCACATGTACCTACATGTGTTGCACATATTCTATCTATCCTTCTTCAAGCCTAATACATAGTACGTAAGCACCAGTTTGCACATCCGTTCTCTAGTTAGGTAAGTAAGTACTCAACATTTAACATGAAAATTGTTAATCTTTAATTTTAATTGAGACTTAGGTACACTTTTGCTTCAACACTCAACACTCACACTACTTAAACTTCTGACTTATACAATATTCTTCTGATATAACATCTGTATGTTAAGGAAACATAAAGAGGATTACCGTACATCTGTCTATTGAATTCTTCTTCCATTGGTGACGTACGTACGTACTTTACTTTATTAGTACCAATACCACATGCTAGTTAAGGTCATGTGCATTATATGTATACAATTATACATTGTATACCACACATAATTGGATTCTAAAAATGATACAAAATCTAAGAATATTGCAGATCTCAATGAAAGGGATGTGTTTATATACTATTTAGTTATCCATACTATTTACCTATGGCAAACTTGTTTTTATAACTATTTTGGATTCAAAATAACGTGAATCTGAATTTTATCTTTGATGACTGATTTAAGTCTGTGGTGGTCTATGTCTTATATCTAACGTTCCTCTATATCAGTACTGTTATAAGTTTATAACCATGGATTTAAGACCACGTTTCGTAAAGTAAAACTCTAAATTAATAATCGATCTACTGTACCATCATGATATTTATCACTAAGATTTTAGTTACTTTGTAGGTATTCCACATTGTCAATGAGTAGTCTAGATTAACTTCTTAACTAGATCTGAATTCTTATTTCTTAATAGCATTGCTTTTGCTGCAACTGGGCTATTTTACGTGCTATTACTAGAATGTTATAACATTAATCATAGCAGAACTTTCATAAAAATGGCCAATTTTACGACAGATTTGAATATTAGCTAAATAACTCATTTTAAAAATATGGTGAATACCACATACCACAATGCAACGTTCTGAATGACTGACTTAACTTGATCTCTCTGTATAGGCATCTTACTGTTACTGATAGGTCATAACATGCAACCATGCAAGTGTTGTCGCGCTACTTTATTACTTGTTTTATAATTCTAATGCGATATAATTCTAACAGCTGTAACGACACTAATCAACTTCATCTCACATACTGTTTCAACTTTGATGAAACTGAAACTACTTATTTTCGTCTCGGACTCATTGACTAAAACTTCTGAGATCACTCGTGATCCTTTAAATTATATGATTACTATAAACATTCTATAAGGTATATATCTTGTTTACATTGGCACGTGATTGTGTGCCCCAACTTGGTACTTATATGCAAAGAAAAAGAATAGTCTTAGTTAACCCAGTATTCATATATCTAATTTCATCTGAGTATATCAATTTTACAGTTTGTTTTCCTTTACCTTCAGAAACTTTAGGTTGAAGGTACAGTACTTAAGCAACTATACAGACTTATGTTACGTTTGGTCTGCTTGAGAAGAAAATCGCAAGAATTTATCTGAAATTTTACATTGCTAAGATATATGTAAGTATAAGTAAGTATACTCAGTAAGAGTACGAGTTTCAATACAATGACAATTCAAACACTCTTAACAGTATTGGGCACAATGTGAATCATATTCATTTTTAAGAGGAGATTCATTCTCCGATATTGGCCACCCTGCTTGGGTATTAATAACCAAAAACGTTCCTTGATTTATAAGCTAAGTACTTTAAATTCTGATCCTTTTCTGAGTCGCTCCTTGGTTAAGGCCATTCACTTGTAACTAAAGTTTAACGCTTACTGAAATCTAAACATTTTAAAGTTCACATTGAACTAAAGTAAGACATACATTTAACTTCTAAATAACTTGAAGCTTTATTATATTATAAAGCAGAATTAATTAAAATAACTTCAGAGAACAATATATACCTGGGTATAATTTTCATTAACTAACAACTTCACTATTCATATTCGGTACAATTTTTTGAATTTAATTACTTGACTCCATGTCAAGAGATTAATCTTGACCGTCTAAGAAGTTCAGTGAAAATCCCGTATGTGCACGTGCAACGCGGACGGCGCCGTGGCGGCCGAACTCAGATACTTAGTACAAGTTCTACCAACTTTCACGATATCTAATTCTAATATCCTCGAATTATCAATCCGAAGAGAACTACAAAATGTTTGGTAATAGGCAAACTGTTCCTTTCGAACATCTGGTATAGGTATATTCTTTAGCTCATAGCTTTTCAACTGGTTATTCTAAATTTCAAGGAGTAGCTACCCACAAGCAAGAGCATCACCTGAGTTTTGTACTACTTATCATCAAATCAAAAAATATTTTCTGGGAAATCCTTCATTAAACTGAACCATATTCAATAGGCAATAAAAAAAACAAATTCCTTTGCAAATTATTTAGACTGCAACAATGTAACATAACAAAGAAACGGGCGGTGGCGCCAGCGCGGGCGCCTGTTGTCTACTCGCCTCGTACTGTGACTTTAACCTTTACAAGTTTCATTTCATTATAAAATTGTAGAATTTGTGCTTCATTTATCAAGGATAGCATTAACTATGTAACATCTTTGCAGTCCAATAACTTGTGAGCAACCACTTGATTATCCCGATGGCGTCTAATTCAATCACTAAATATCTGAATCTGCACCATAATAAGTGCCAGGAAAAAATTACTCACACACGCTATGATATATTACTCAAAAATTCACTAAATAGGTATATCTATAATACTCAGGGAAAAATATATGCTGAGTGAACAGATTGTAGACTACAATACTCATCATCTAAAAGTCACATTTCGGTGAACGGACTGTACTATCACATTATTTCAGTATGATAACTAATAAATTCAAATCTGACTTCGCTCATTTGCAGGTCTAAATTTGATCAATTGCTAACTGCAAATTGACATACTGCAAAATCCTCTCAAATATCGTATGCCATCCACTACTGGAAGGATCTTGTCACTTTAATGTTACGCTACTCTAAAAGCGACTCTAATGCATGTATCATTTAAACTCTCAAAGGTTTACTTCAATTTATAGGTACTTGTAATTTCATCAAATACTCAATAAGTAATGCTTAAATCAGTCAAATACTATTGACTACTAATATAACAGTTACACCAAACTAATTTACTTGTATCTTAATCTTTATGTGTATATTTTCATGAAAACCTTTCACGAGTCTCAAGAATAGTCCCCAATTTCTCTCAAACAACTAAAGTATTCACTGGTGAACGTTTATCATGATATTTCAAAATAACTTTTCTTGTATTTTGCAAAACCCTTTTGCAGGGAAAAATAAATTACACGTAAGTCAAACAAAGCTGTAACACTGGACTCAGATCCCAGCATCTCCACCATGTCGCGATTTCATTTAACTATTTATATGAGTAAACGCGAATATCTGAACTGTTAATAATTAATAACCGTGATTAGTACAAACATACTAATCACGGTGACGAACTGAATATGGGATATATCATAAATAAATTAGTTACTTAATATCACGCACACGTGATGACCGATCAGTCTAATAACCTGATCGTCTGAATGTCAAGGATAATCCTGATGTTCTTAGGGGTTTCACCCCAGTGGCCTCCAACCTCCCCTATAGCCACCCCGTGCCTCGCTAGCAGGGTTGTTCCCTGGGACTGATCACATAGGACTGTTTCCCTAGCTTCTTACACTGATCACATGGGACTATTTCCCTAGCTTCTTACACTGATCACATGGGACTATTTCCCTAGCTTCTTACACTGATCACATGGGATTGTTTCCCCTGGCGCACTGAATATCTAATCTATCTATTATCACACGGTACGGGTACGGTATGTACTCGTACCTCCTTTAAACCTTACATTACCTCCTTAGTTTCCTTACTCATTATAAACACAATTGGTACATCAAGAAATCAAGTGTAGGTATAACTTATCAATCATAAACGAGATATAAAAGGTAAGTAGAAAGGTCACTTAGCTGCGCACTTGCAGTAACTGGCTGTTGTCTGAACCGGGCCATCACGCCCGCCTCGGCTCCCCGAGCCTGGGCGCCTCGGCTCCGCTCCGCGGGGTCCTCTCGCACCCACGACACTGATAACTCCCTCACTCTCCGTCTGCTCACCGCGGCTGCTCACAAAAAGTGAAAAGCGCTCCCGCGCTGCTCGTTTACGTGGATAAATTAGTTTACCCTCAACTCGCCGATATTAATATTAAGGCTCGTCTACACTCAGAATAATTATCTTGATTATTCTGTGAGTCGAAATCGGTACCACTCCCGATAATTCGGGACAACAGTGTTGCAGCCGCTCCACATATTGAAAACATTTTCCATTTAGAAGCATACTCGAATACACAATAGAATTGAGACCTACCTATACAGGTTATTGGACGAACAAGATACGAGTACTTACTAACATATGAAGGTCAATATCTGATTCAGTGAACTGTTAAACCTATTTTGCAAAATCGTATTGAGAATGGAAGATTAACAACACTCTTTATCAAAAGATTTTCCGAGCTCTTCTCCGAATAAACATGGAGTGTTTCTTTTATTTAAATAGATTGCCTTGTACGCCCCGAAGAGGCGGTCGAGGCTCGGCCATTTGTTCTCACTCGAGACTCTCCCGCCATTTTGAAGTCCCTAAATATAAACGAATCGGGGAAAAAATATGCATTTTCCTTTTAACCAAAGTCTTATTAGAGGTTTTATTCAAAGTGAAATTTCGATAACATTGTATTTAGTAGTAGAATTCGATTGGTTTGGATTGGATTTGAGGTCAGATGACCGCGTGGGCTCGGGGACATATCGTATCCACAATAATTATGTGGATTATATAATTATATATAAATCTGGCTAAGTGTGAATTGGAGTTGCGTTTGAAATTTTCCGTAAGATTTTCTAATAAATGGTACAACCTGGCAAGAAAGTGGAGAATTAATTGGGGGGGCGTCACTTTTCTTAATACATGCACACAAAAGGTACACCAAGTTTTGTTCAAAAATATTCTCAAGTAAAATTATATGAATAAAAAAATATTCACATGATGAAAAAATATGCATGTTCAGAGAATATCTATTTTATAAGTCACAGATAATAAATACTATATTTGTAAAAGCACATGACGAAAAAGATCTTGGTACTTTTAAATAATTATGTGTTTTTATGCTCAAACATTATAGGACATCCCATATAACCACAAACTGAAAAAAATATTACTTAATTAGGAAAACCAAAAGGTCTTTTTATTCTAAAATTTAATGAATGGAAACAGTAGAAAGGCTTCGTCGCAGCTCTCGTGTTCTAGTTCTTTTTGAGGCGCGTCCTTATAAAATTATACATTATACTCCGGTTCTTACCGTGCTCTTCAGAGAACCACACTTCTTTTATGTGGCCCACTGAGCGGAGTGCGGACGCCACATACAGGGGGAACTTTGAGATCTTCGCTGGGAAAGAGCGAAATGCGGCTGCGGAAAAGATACTTTATTCCATTACATAAATTTGCTGGCATTAGCAAGCATTTTTACGTAAAAGATTTAGGAATTTGCTATGTGATGTGTCCATGCAGTCAGATTGTAAAATAAGTTTGTACCTAGTATTTTCACGTGAGGCTGCATTCCCAGTCGGCAAACAGTTTGCTGCCGATAAGTTAACGGTAGTGGCGTATCGGTTTAGTGCCTATGTGCCCATCCATTATACTTCAATGAACCGTTGACAGTATGCTAGTTTTGCACTCACTCTACATAATTTGCATCATCCATGTCCCACTATCCATCTCACACAGTCCTTGTCCCACCATCCTGTAGAGGTGCGAGTGTCACGTTGAGTATAGTTTTCACACAACAGCTCGTTAGTGTAGACACGGGTGTGAAGACTGAATGAGCAGAAGTGCGAAGGCACTCATTAATTAAATTTTAATGAAAGTTCTTAGGCATTGCTTAGGGTAGTCAACAAAACTGTATAATTATGTAATTAGACCATATCATTAGCATTACCTGAGAAAACAGGTATTATAAAATTTTATTAATATAGCTTTTATTAATGTGTTTTGTAATTTTATTTCGTTATTTTTCCGGTTAAAATTACTTACTAAACTGTTTAAAATAAAAAATAACATCAAATATTAAAAAGACAACCAACAATCGTACATCATGTAATCATAGTAGAGTATGTTATACGTTTAAGGAATACGGTTACACTGACTTGTAGTAAATTATGCAACAGATGTTGTCTTCACGGTTCGCGGCGCTTGCTCTCAATGGGGCCTTAATGAATTCATATTCAATATAATAATATTAGTTTCCATCTCGACGCGTCTTCAGAGACTAATATTTAAGATGTTGTATGTGCTGGTTTGATATTATTATTACTTTCGAGTTATCATAACAATACATTTATATAGTAAATTAAACTTGTATACTTAATTCATTTCATCAGCATGTTACCATCGAGTCGGAAGATCCATATTTACCTGCAAAATGTTAACATTCTTAATGATTTTTACCTAACTTTTTATCAAACATAATATAAAAATACGAATGAAATAAGATTAAGTTGTAAGGTTTTTTTGCAGATCGAATATAAAGTATACTTAAAAAACAACATTAGTTTTCTGTTAAATTTACATCGTCTGCTTAATAATTAAAATAAAATAGAAAAACAATGTCACTTAATGCAAATTACAAACTACTTAACCTAATCAAAAAGACCTCCTCTTATCGTACTTAAATATATAAATAAAACAAATGAACAAATGCGGTAGAAAACTGCAAAGAAACACAAAAATAAACTATTTAAGTAAAATTTTCATAGGTAGGTGCACGACGAAGTTTGCAGATTGCTTTGAGTGTCTTCCAACGCAGAAGTAGGCGAAGTTCCACACTTCCTGCAGCAAATACTTTCAGCGCTTCGAGACGTTGTAATCCTTTTGGTGCCGGTCGAGCCACTAAACACGCCTAAAGTATTTATCCGACACGACCAACTCTCTCCGTATACCCAAAACAAGAATGAACTATAACGTGGTTCTTAACAGTATGTTATTAGGTAGTATTTTAGGTTGCAGGCCACCCGGGCTCGGTCCCAAGAGTCCACTCGGCGCGACTTGGCTCGGCCGGCGGCGATTTCCACGAGAGTCCTCAAGAAAAGCGGAGGAAAGAATCCAGACATATTTTTGCCGCGCTTTTTCATTGTTGTCTCTTTCACGAAATGACTACGATTACGACTATTAGGTATATTTGCCGAATGTGTTTCCGTACTATTTAACTTCAGTTTAAAACAAGCTTATAGAATAACTGAAAGTTGTGAAGATAAATAAATAAAAACAGGTCGTAGTGTTTTATGGAGAAAAGCTAAGGTAGAGTGACGACGTAGTTTATTTTTGTAGCTGTTTATCGGAAAGACTTCGAATTTATGATTTTAAAATCTAAGATTACGTTAAGAAGCTGTAAAAGATTGCAGCTGGGACCAAGTAAAAGGTTGATAGATTTTTCTGTATTCGTTGTATTTGACACATAAATAATAATAAACCTAATACATAGGTAGATACGTTGGTAATGTAGAACTTATATTTTCCAACTATCCTAGTCTAGGGTGGTTAAAATTCAGTAAGTAAAGTTGGTTCTAAAATTGCATACACAATGGTATAGATTAATCTATAGGACACATTTGCAAATAACAGAATGTACAGAAACCGATATGTGGCTGATAGGAATCTCCAGCCCTTAAATGCCTTTTGCCGGCCAAAAAGGCTTTGAGGTCATTTGTAACGAGACACTTTGTTCGACGTGGCACGCACGAGGCTTTGTTGTAGGTACCGACAACCGGCACACTTTGTCGTGTAGCTAAATTGAAAAGTAAAGAATTTATGACGCTTTTTAGTCCCATATAGTGTAAAAAAGAAATACCGGTGCTTCAGAAAGTTTTTGATAGGTTCTTTAGAAATAAGGTGCTTTTTCTATAAATAAGTACCTATACAGCGTTTGCCTTATTTTTTAACGAATGCATCAGTTTATAAGCGAAAGTGACCCTCTGCAATAAGTAGTGGTCAACAAAAGATAATAAAAAAAAAATGTTACGTATAAAAAAATAGATTTGTAGATCGGTAGGTACGTAGTTCTTTATCTTTTTTCGTACAAGTAATATGCAATAAAAATACCGAGCAGAAATAATACAAGTTGCAAATTTTCTTCAACAAAGCAGACAGCAAATTTGACTTTGGTACAGTTTCCTCAATAAGTATTAACGAAACTAATTCTCCATCGGAATAGTTCCAAAGTTCATGCTACGACATTTGACACAGGTACGGGGTAACTATAACTATGCAGACATTGCCAACTACCTAACTTATTCGAGGCTCGCGGCACGACACTACTCAGTTGCCTTATTCAGAACAACTCCGCGACTCTAATAAATAATAAATTCATACCCACAAATTCATAGAAAAAACTTCTAACTAAAACTTCGAGTATCACGATGATGCTTTCAAGCCTCTTTTAAACGGAAAGTTCGTACTATGGATTCGGGGAGTATTTTTCTGCTCTATAATCGTTTTCTAATCTAATCTTGAGGCTAATATGTACCAACAATTTTATTAATAGTGTATTTGTCTACGTGCTTTTGCATTGCATTGCGTTGCACCTATACCGTTAGTCAACATCCAATGTTTAATAAATCTAATAATATATCACTGTATCACCTCTATTTGTAGATGACCCTTAATGTCTTATTTGCACATGGCACGGTGAGTAATGACGATTTGCTGAACGAATTCACGTCACGTAACCTGGCCACCGGGGACAGAAAGATGAATATTTATTTAAAAAAATCAGGAAAATGTCATGATCTTTACGTTTTTATTCCCAGTAGCCATCTTCGCTACGTGAATGAATATTTAATCACTTATAAATAACGGTCACGGTATTCACGGTCAGTGTCTCCATATTTAATTAAAACAGAGCAACAAACTAAGCTATGGACTTAGAAAGATTCAGGAAGCCTTGTCCCCTGATAATAAAATTTTCTTTTACAAAATATATGACTCTTGGTGAGATTTAGGGTACCATTCACTAGCAACAATAATCTAGCAGGGGACAAAGCAACTTACTATATTTGTACATTAATTATAAAGGATATTTATCGGGGTGACAGCTGCCTGGCCGACTATTATCATTATCACAGTATCCCTTTCCCAGTTTACCCGCAGTTTGAAGGCGGGGTTGACACTTACTCACGGGAATAATCTAGTGACAAAATATTGGCTCGTATAAAATCAACGTAGCATTTTCATATCGTAAATATAAAATATGTACGTGTATGACCGGAATTAAAAGCCAAAGAGCAAAGCTATTAATGTGTGAGTTATTAAAACAGAAAATATGATAATTATGTGTACAGAGTGGATTTTTATTAGCGATAGTGCCGAAATTCGGTTTTTCTGAGCGCTGACGATTTCAATTTGTTCTCGGGCCTGTTGCAAAAGTGGCATAGCTAAAGGGGGTTAGAGGGGGCCGGGTGTCCTTTTCAGCTTATTATACAACGTTTGAAATTTGTATTTCATGTAGCAATAACAGTACAAGCTATAAATTACACTAAACTAGACATCACTTCCCCACCGCGTGCATATTATAGTTAAAACTAAGATATCGGTAGGTATAAATGGGTCACGAGAAGTTGACATTAATTTCAGCTGATAGATAGAGTGCTCCGGCGTTTGACTTCGGTAGGAGCAGAAGTTATTGCTCCCATCAATCGTGAGGCTTCAGGGTACAACTCCGGAGCAATCCGGCCGTCGCTGCGGAGGTAGGTATGTAACGTGTGGTGAGTGAAATGCAAATGTAGAGATACTAATTGTATTGATTAAAATTCCGTAGTATCGTTAAAAGTTGAGAACGGCTTGACCCATTTAGCTAAATATGTTTTGAAATCTTATGTGTAAAAAAATGGGAAATATGAAAAATCCGAAATTCCACGGGTGGTTTATTTAAGGTTTCGGTACAAATGTGGCAAACCAAGCTTAGTTTAAACTTCATTAACGAAGAATCAGATCGATATCTACCGACACTATAAAATAAAATGTACTTAAATCAAAAGATTATTACTCATAACTCATTACCACAAATCATGTCCACGTGTCTAAGGACTTGAATAAATCAGGACATGGCAGTTTTGCAATTTAGTCTAAACCACTTCCATTTGGGTCTTTGTTGTGTTGCCTGGCCGCCACAAAAATTTGCTTTTAATTATACGCCAGCTCGCTTTGGTTTGTAGCCAAAAAACATGGGTCAGCCAACTTCATAGGCGGGTAGTGTACAATACACATACCTACATACTCATAGGTGTTTGATGGAATAGTGAATCTAGTCGTATTATTGTATGGAATTGACTATGAATCGGTCTGGAGACGAAATAGACTGATGTTCCCCTCTACCGGGGTAGCCGAACATGCCGAAAATGCTTTGCTCACCTCGCAATGACTAGAGAAATAAATATTTTGCATGTACCCACGTAATATTTATAAGTTTTTTTATGTCTAGTAACTAATTTGTTTGCAAGATAAAATTGAAATTAATTGTACCTACCTATTGATTGTAACACTATATTTCTGTATGTATTTCAGTCGAAGAAACATAGTGCGCATATATACCCTAACAGGTTTCTGACGCACTATTCATTTGTAACCTATATGTATTTTATGTTTGCTTAAATAAATAAATGAATAAATAGCCGTCCAAAAGGATGACCGATTTATAAAAACATGATCAAATTCATCCAAACATGCTTAATAGTTCAGTTTCTTAGTATAAAACATAAGGGATGGCACTCATTACATGGTTGTATAAAACATAATTAATGTGGCAACACTCAACTTTCTCTTCCCTCCAATATCTTGTAACGCTAACGTGTGTGCTTTGTAAATAAATTCATAAACCAAGTTTAAATCTATTATTCAATCTAAGTAAAGTAGTTACAGTGACTTTAACATGGTGCCGAAACTTTCAGTCTATTAGTTCTTTCCAGTTCATGCTATTTCAAGTGAAAAAAGTGTTGAGAAAATTTTCAGATTTCATTTCATTTGGAAGACATTTTGTTTGCGTGTAGCTGTAGACAAAACACGATCGCAGACTCAGTGTTGCCGTGCTAATAAATGAGTGCGTTTTCTTTGCCCGCCGACCTTGCGATAACGCAACTTTACACTCTCGTCGCAGCGAAAACAGACTTAAAAAAGTGAATTCTGACAGTTTGCAGAAAACAAACTAATCTGTGAATCTAAAAAAACTTCCCGCGTGTTCTGTGTCACTTTTTTCCAAGATTACGGATTACAATAACAAATATTACAAGATTTACAAGTTATACAAAGCAAAATAATGTCTGAGATGGAGCGAAAACGCCTAATAGCCATCAGAGGACAGTGCAAGGCTTCATTCACACGTATTGAAACCTATATTTCCAAGGACCCGCCAACATTTACGATTGAGGACCTGGAGGTTCGTAAACGGATATTGGTGGAGAACTACAATACTTTCAAGGATACAGCATTAAACCTCATCCTGTTGGGCGAAACAGCCACTGAAGAAGAAGAGATTGAGGATAGATTCCTAGCGATTTCCGCGTCACTGGATCGCTATATAAAGAGTCAGCACCCTTCTGCTTCCGGAGATCACCCAACACAGTCATACAGTGCGAGGATGCCTTCATTGGACATACCAATATTCGATGGAAAAAACATATCCGGTTACAAGCCATTCATTGAAATGTTTACAGCAGTTGTCCATAATGATCATAGAATCTCTAACATTGAGAGGTTATGTTTCCTGAAGAAGTACTTGAGGGGAGAGCCATTACAATTAATCGACAGTTTGCCTATTGTTGGTAAGTCTTATGAATCTGCATTGGAATTACTGAAAAAGAGGTATGACAATCCAGCTTTACTAATTAACAACCATGTTGGATGCTTGCTTGACTTGCCCAGCATACAGCGAGGCACTGCAACACAACTGAGGGACTTGGCAGCACAAATCAGACAGCATGTGACAGCATTACAAAACCTTGGTGAACCGGTGGATAAGTGGGATGCCATACTTTCATGCATTTTGTTACGGAAAATAGATACATTGACCGTGAGGCTGTTTCACTCAGAGAGGGACACAACCAAGGTTATAGAGGTTGAGGAGTTGTTAAATTACTTAGATAAACGTGCAGCCTCCTTGGAAGCAAGTCCGTCTGTGAGTGAGAAGTCTCATAAGTCTTCTGTCAACTTCGCTACTTCCACAACAGAGAAAGCATCCCATCAGTGCATTATATGTTGTAAAAATCATAAATTATTTGAATGCCCAACATTCAAGGGACTGTCACTTCAAAAAAGGCATGAATTTGTAATTAAAAACAAGCTGTGTAAAATATGCCTTAGATTCCATTCACAAAAATGTCGATACAAATTTAAATGTTCTGTTTGCCATTCCAGTTCACACAACAGTCTAATACACTTTGTTGAAGAGATGCCCACGTCTGCACCGAGAGGAAATGATGGTGAGCAACCACAACAGGTGAGTCTGCATGTTTCACAACCCATTGCTGACAGTGTCCTGTTACCTACTGCAAAGGTTTTAGTTACTGGGAGCGATAATAAAAAGTATGTTGTGAGAGCACTTTTAGACTGCGGAAGCACAACTTCATTCTGCACCACAGCTTTGGCAAAGCAGCTAGGGTTGCCTATGACAGATTCAGCTAAAAACATTTGTACATTAGGAGACAATTACAATAATACAACCAACAAGGTAATACATTTATCCATTGAGTCATTAGCAAATGATTACAAATTAGATATTACTTGCTCAGTAATAAATAAAATTACATCGAAGCTTCCACAAAGGCAAATTGACTTGAGTAGTTTCATAATTCCAAAACATGTTCAATTGGCAGATACAGAATTTCACATTCCAGGTGAAATATCAATGCTCCTCTCTAGCGATGTTTTCTTCAAAATTATGTTGGATGGAAAGATTGAAGGAGGGCCAGCAGACCCAATACTGTTGAACACTAAGCTTGGTTACATTGTCTCATCCACAGGGTGTTCAAATGCCAGCTCCATCACTATGCATACATTCCAGAGTCCTGATCTTGATCATTGTGTCAGTAAATTTTGGGAGGCAGAAAAGGTACCGGATATCTATCACGAGTCTCTGCCTGAACATGAATACAGCGAAAAGGTATTTCAAGAATCAGTTACTTTACAAGATAATACATTTGAGGTCAAATATCCGCTCAAGCTTGAATTGCAGGACGTTGACCCCTCTAATTCATATGCAATCGCTTTGCAAAGATTATACAATTTGGAAAAAAGATTTCAAAAGGATCCAGAATATTACAATTTATACAAAAACTTTATACATGAGTATCTTGAGCTGGGTCATGCCAAGATACTTGATATTTCAAACTGTGATCCCAAAGATGAGCCACGATTTTTCTTACCACACCACGGTGTTCTACGGCCTGACAAACAGTCAAATAAGGTCCGTGCAGTCTTCGATGGTTCTTGTAAACCTAAAAGTGGCATAAGTCTAAATGATTTATTATGCAATGGACCTGTTGTACAGCGTTCCTTATTCGATATAATCCTATTATTTCGAACATATAAATATACAATCCAATGTGACATTCGTCATATGTACAGACAAATACAAATTCACCCGGATCTAAGGTGTTTACAAAATATACTATGGAGAGAGGGAGGCATAATGAACGTCCTGCAATTGCAGACTGTGACCTACGGTTTAACTAGTTCTGCCTTTCTAGCCACTAGATGTCTCATAGAATTAGCGAGACTATATAAAAATGATTACCCGTTAGCGAGTGCTGCAATTATAAATAATTCATATGTCGATGACATACAAACAGGCTGTGACACAATTGATCAAGCTTCACAACTCAAGAAGGAGCTTATCTCTATAATGAAACATGCAAATTTCAACCTCCATAAATGGGTCTCTAACACCCCCGAGTTGCTTAACGATATTCCTCAAACTCAAATTGGTTCATCATGCAGGGATTTAGATAGGGACACATCTGTAGCAAAAATTCTAGGCATTTTATACGATGCGCAAGATGATGCATTCAAGCTTAGTGGTCGAGTATTAACCCCCCCCAAAACTGTTACAAAAAGAAGTGTGCTAAGTTCAGTTAGTAGATTGTTTGATCCCATGGGATTAGTTGGTCCAGTTACAATGAAGGCAAAGTTATTTGTACAAGAGCTTTGGCAGCACAAAAACACACTAGACTGGGACACCCCCCTCCCAGCTGAGTTGCATATTATTTGGGATAAGCTTTATACTAATCTAGTAGGTATGCCAGAACTAACAATTCCACGCTATGTACAAACTGCTGGTGCTGATGAAGTTGAGCTGATTGGCTACTGTGATGCTTCAGCACAAGGATATGGGTGTTGCTTATACATTAAGGTGAAACATGGCAGCCAGTACTCTGTTCATCTCCTTTCCTCTCGGTCCAGATTGAATAGTGCTAATTCAAAACTGACTATACCTAAGTTAGAACTTAATGGTTCTTTATTGCTATCCAAGCTTGCATTTCATGTGTCATCGCTTTTAAACATAAAAAATGTACACCTCTTTTGTGATTCAAAGATTGTACTCGGCTGGTTAGATACATCACCTGTCAAGGTTCCTGCTTACATAGGCAACCGTGTCCAAGAAATTAAAAAGCATACTGTGGGCATGTCCTGGCACTTTACACCTGGCTTGCTTAATCCGGCAGACATTCTATCCAGAGGTGCAGACCCACTGGACCTCGTAAATAATACACTGTGGAAGCAAGGACCTGACTATTTAGAAGGTAACAATTATAACTTTCATTTAGCTCACATTGAAGAGCCAATTCAATGTACAGAAAGTATTGACACTGTATGTGTTACCAATGTCGAGGATAAAGTTATACATCCATTGTTTGAAAAATATTCAACTTTGTACAAAACCATTCGTATTATGGTTTATGTCTTAAAATTTATTAAGATATGTAAGAAAAAGACTGTTAACCTAGGTCAAATATCAGTTGGTGATTTCAGAGAGGCGTTGAATTCTATCATTAAAGGAATTCAGCTTCACTATTTTGGTGAAGAGTTAAAATGTATTACAAAAAAAAAGGAAATCAAGGGCTCTCTTAAGTCATTACATCCATTTGTTGATGAGAACGGTGTTCTCCGTGTTGGTGGAAGGTTACATCATGCCAATATAAATTATTCAAAGAAATTTCCTATAATATTGCCAAAATATTGTCATATAACAAAACTTATCATAAGACAAGAGCACTTGGCTCTCATGCATGGTGGTTTAAAACTTACCTTAAGTAGCCTTCAGCAGAGATATTATATTATTAATTCTGTAAGAGAATGTAAAAGTGTAATACACAAGTGTGTAGTTTGTTGTAGACACAAAGCTGAAGCTTCAAAACAATTGATGGGCAGCTTGCCTAAGGACCGTGTGAATCCTGCCCGGGTCTTTGAACGGGTTGGCATGGACTATTGTGGTCCATTTGACATAAAACAATCATCAAAGCGTAGCAGCACTGTAAGCAAAGGTTATGTAGCCTTATTTGTTTGCTTTGCCTCCAAAGCTGTGCATATAGAAGTTGTATCTGATATGTCAAGCGAGACATTCCTGGCAGCATTCAAGCGTTTTGTGAATCGTAGAGGCATTCCAACTGATGTCTTCTGTGACAATTCTACCACCTACAAAGGTAGTAACAATCAACTAAAAGAGTTATACAAGTTGCATAGTAGTAAGGATTTTCAGGAATCTATTCATAACTATTCACTACAAAAAGAAATTAAATTTCATTTTATTCCTGCTTATAGCCCGAACCATGGTGGCTTGTGGGAGGCCTCTGTAAAGTCGCTTAAATATCATCTCAAAAGAATTTCCACTTTTAAGATATTCACCTATGAACAATTTAATACAATTATGATTGAAATAGAAGGGATATTAAATTCTCGCCCTCTGCTTTCTATAACTTCACAGGATTGTTCAGATTTCTCTTATTTAACTCCTGGCCATTTCATTATAGGTTGCCCTTTAACAGCTATACCTCAACCTGATCTAACCGATATACCAACAAACAGGCTTAGATTCTGGAGATGTTGTGAACAAGTAAGACAAAACTTTTGGAAGGTATGGTCTAGAGACTATTTATCATCACTCAATGAAAGGACAAAATGGAAAAAGGAATTACCTAATCTCATTGAAGGTAATATAGTTCTATTAATAGATGCTAATACACCACCCCTTCATTGGCCCATGGGCAGGATCACAAAGGTTTTCCATGGTGATGACAATAAAGTTAGGGTGGTAGAAGTTCAAACATCAAACGGCAAACTTCACACTCGTGCTGTATCTAAAATAGTAGTTTTGCCTGTAGAATAATAATTTTATATTTGTATTAAAAATACCTAGTATAAGTTAATTAACTTGTGTACCTATTAAAAATACCAGTTATCTTATTTAACTTGCTTACTTATGTGTTAAACATACCTACATTCACACTTAACTTTAAGTTCAAAATATGTTGTTGTAATTTTCTAATGTCAATGTCTAACTTACAAAGAATGTTATTCTGATTTTATTTCATTAAGTACGTACCTAGAGTTATCTAGTAAATTTCAATGTAAGATTAGCTTTCAATAGTGCTATGTTATCATAGTAGTGTTTTCAGTTAAAGGTGTAGTTATAAAATGTATGTACTTCCAAAAATTATAATAATTTAATATGTAGTTGTTAACGTTGCCCCCCGCAGATATGTATAAAACATAATTAATGTGGCAACACTCAACTTTCTCTTCCCTCCAATATCTTGTAACGCTAACGTGTGTGCTTTGTAAATAAATTCATAAACCAAGTTTAAATCTATTATTCAATCTAAGTAAAGTAGTTACAGTGACTTTAACAATGGTTTTATTTTATATTCTGAATTTGTTGTTCTGTTTCACGTTGTAACTGGGCATCTTATATTTTTAAGTTAGAAAGTGTCTATTTTATCCTTTTTAAGTATGTAGGTATACTACCTGAAACCTTTTATGACAAAGGGAAGCTTACGGGCAAAAGCGTATATTCGTTTACTACGATCTTAAAATGGAGCTCGTTTACTCATTCGGTAAGACCGCATCCATCTTGTAGAATCTCCCGTCTGTACCAACTCTAGCTAGTACCTATAATACATGTAGCCTAGACTATCTTGAGCGATTGTTTCGGTCCTTAATCTATTTGTAGAGTGGGATTGGTTTTTACCACCGACAAAAAAGTGGGGTGTTATAAGTTTTTCATAGTTATCGATCGTCCTTTTCAGTTAGGTTACATACTCGTATATATATTTATAAAATATGAGTTTTTATTTGTTACGTCAAAATTAAAATAATATTGTGCGAAATAACATATTGAGCGAAGCAAATCATACAAAACGAAATTGAAGTGTCCCCCTTGTGACTTGGTGAGTAGTTACAGGTCAAAGTTACAAGAGCTTCAGCTGAAGTGCTTCAGTCGCTGACAGTTCAGACACTTCTACAATCGCAACGGCTGGAAACTTCTAGATTTTTCTGATTTTAATTACAATTGTTTTAAACTTTTAATGGTTGCTACTACTATCGAGAAATAAGCTGCGATTATGTATCTCTACTTGCTATGAATTTGCCATACTTAAAGTCTGTCTTTTCAACTCAGGCAGACAGCCAGACGGACTATATAAAGTGTTCCTGACGTAAAGTCTGTCTTTTCAAATCAGATACTAAATTGACAGATATGTCATTTAATCGCGGGACAATCAACTGTTGATGAACCGTTCAGAATCTGTCAATTTAGTATCTGAGATTAAAAAACAGACTTTACGTCAGGAACACTTTATATAGTCCGTCTGGCTGTCTGTCAAACAACTTTATCTCGGGACATCATATTGAGGTAATTCACTATTCTCTCGGGACTTCATATTCAGGACTACGGCTCCTTTTGATTATAAAAAAAAGAATCTTCTTAGGTAGGTACTCAATGTAAGTTATGATGTTATGATAACTTTTCAACTAGAATAATGAAATAAGACGCAAATGGCAATATATTTTCAGGTGAAGTTAAGGTAAATATTAATGTAAACAATGAAAATTTACATAAACGCAGCAGGTCGAGTAGGCACGTGTCAAGATGTAAGTATGTAATCCCTTGGATTTCATAGCGGCCTTTGCTAAGCCAACCAAGATTATCCTCGATCCTTTATGCGCGTCTCTCTGACATTATCACAGAATAACTCCAATCTACATGTATTATGTTTTCACTTTAAGTTAGCTTCAGGTGTAGATACGCTTCGGGAGAATTTCATTTTCTTGCGGCCAACACCGAGCATACAATAACAGTTATTAAAATGTTATATTTATTGACGACGCTTTCATTGGTTCGTGGAAAGTGCTTTTTGTTGCGATCCAAACAAATAGTCATTTCTTCACAGTTGACTTAAATTCGTTTACTTCAATTTTAGGAACAACGCCATGAATACAAACTAATTTATATACATTATTTAAGTATAAAGAGCTTCTAAAAATTCAGTACTTACTTAGAAATTATTTTGTGAATGCGAAATTTTCGTATTCATTGTCTTATCTTCATATTTACTAACTCGCTAAAGATTTATTCGTACAGCTCGGGAGTCACAAATTACGGGGAACTTAGCAGATGAAGATCGCGCCACTGAGGCGGTATTTACCTAGATGACACAATGAGGCGGCCCGGGGGTCACTCCAGACTACGAAAAACTATTTTTTCCCGACATTGTTTTTCTTTAACTGGTTGCCCTACACCAATGAAGAAGAGTAAGACGCACCAGGTCTGTGTCATAAATTAGAAATAATAAATTGTTACCCTAATAAACTTTTTTGGTATTTGCAAGGTTTTTGCATTACGTTAAACGTACCGATTCTATCAAAGCTCCCGTTCGTTTGTTTTTTGTGAAGCTAGAGTACCCCTTCTGGCGCGGTGTAGCATTAACACTCGCCTAACTTTCCAAATTTACATAACCCGTCAGCTCTGTTGCGAAACACTTTATGCCTATCTACTAGCGTACCCAGTTACCCACACTACAACTTAGCGTAGACCGTGTAAAATATGTACCTATATGATAGGTGAATAAAAAAGTATAATGAATTTCGTAGGACTTACGAAATATCGGGTAGCCATTACATTAAGTTATATTAGTTAAGTATAAAAAAATCTCTTAACTGTAATTTAAATTGAAATAAAATAAATTCATATTACTTTATACGTTTAATGAAGGTTTAATGGTAGTGACTCTGAAGGCACTGTGAAGGAGTTCGAGGGCAAACAATTCAAATAATTTAGCTATATTCATTGCTTCTACAAATCTTATTTTGATAACAGAGGCAACGTTACTTATAAGTCTTCAGAATTGCTCTTAATATCATTCCAAGTTTCTTAGATGTATTAATTTTAGATCAGAAACAAAGTTAAAACGCTGGCTGCAAGGTATTCAAACTTTAATACGCACAACTAACAAGTATGTAGTACCTGCTACGGTGACATTATTAAGTAAATTTGAGTACATTTCCCCCTCCGAAACTTTGGCACAGTGTGAAGAATTTGTTAAAACTTACCTTCGCTTGTATTCATACATAACAAGCTGAAGTTTCATCGCTGACTAGCAACCCTTGCCGCTACTACTACAACACTATGTATTACAAGGGCGTACCCAGGTAGGGGCAGGGGGGGGCAGCTGCCCCCCCCTAGAAGATAAAATAAACGTAAATTTTCCTGCCAAGTCGGAATTAAAAACGTGTTATCTACTCTTACCTACCTACCTATTTTGTTTTGTATCTTAATCAAACTAATTAAGGTCAACTGAGTTTACGTTGTATTTTTAGATCACTAAAAGTTTTCGGAATAATGGGAGCAAAGGTATGAAAAATTTAATGTAAAAGTGAGATATTTACTTTAAGAAACTAACGACTATTGAACAACTATTTCTTAACAAATTTAAAGCATTGATTTATTTGCTGGAATCTTATAAAAGTTTCTTAAAAAATCGTGATTTTGAACGCATTTTCCAGGTTTGAGGCAAATGTGTTTTTAGTATGTAACTATTCAATAGGTAAGCTTTCCGTGAAAAAAATAAGAGAGTTTTATCCAGTTATTTTTTTTGTGCAATAGTATGGCAGTTAATTTAGCCGAAAGAAACTATTGATGAATTCACAGATGATTTAGTAGAAATCAGGAAAATGCGTCTAATTTTCATGGACGCATTTACTCCATGATAAATCCAAATAACATTTTTATGAAAAAAGAACTACCTAAGTACTCCTGTAAAGTGAGTAAGAATGTAGATTTAATAGTGGTGAGTGACAGTTGTGAATAAAATAAAGTAACATCCTTACATCCTCTCATTTATATTCTTTACAAAAATAGTAAGATTGGATCAAATACGGGTATTAAACTTAGATATCAATAAAAATATGTGCATGGCAAAACCCATACTCTTCAATAAGTTTAGTGTTCATAAATAGTAAAAATCCTTATCGAGCTGGTTTCAGTGATCGTAACTGATCACTGAGGTTAACACATGGCACGGTCAGCCTTGGATGGATGACCGATTTCAAATGGTTCTTTTCTGCTTTGGATGACGCTTCCGTGCTTTGGATGGCACGTTAAGCCGTGTGTCCCGGTTGCTGCTTCGGCAGCAGTTGTTAAGCCTAGACAGAGGCCTTCGGGCAGCTTGAAAAAATCTGACAGTCGGGTTACTTTAGTGCATTGTACTCAATAAAAAACGGCGATACAAATTTACAGCGAAAAGCGGGTGACTACAGTCGTGAGCATAATTATGTATGTATTAAAAGGTTGACGATTTCTGTTTTGAGGCAATGCGTTGCAACAATCGCAATAGCCCAATTACGCCTAACGCATTTACCCCAAGACTTTTATCAAACATAAAAAAATTAACATCATGAATTCATCAAATAAAGCTATTTCATTGAAAATTTGTGTCTATATAAGTAGCCCAATGACTATTGTTTAGAATACCTACTGAATAAAATCAATTGATAAAGAAAACTTTAGATTCACATTTTCAATCACCTGTCACAGTACCAAACTTTTAAAAAAATGTGCAAATCACAAAATGACTGAATACTTGGATAATATTATGTTGACAACAACACCATCTGTCTGCAGTTCATGTAAAGTATTTAGTTTAAGCCACCGTAACTAGATGGCATTTTTCAATATTGATAAAGCCGTTTTCAAATAGGATCGAAAAGATTAATTTGGCCCGTAGACGCAATTGGCCTAGTTGACCTTAATAAAAGACAATTTTCATGATTTTTGTTTCAATAACCCGACCGACCATCATCTCAAGAGCTGCCCCCCCCCTAGCTGAAATCCTGGGTACGCCCTTGATGTATTATGTAATACACCTACTATAAAGACAAAGTTTACTCCTGCTGAAAGTTAACAAGGATCCTAGCTAAATAGCTGTATCAGCTTTGCCCTATACAACATTTTCGCTCCGATTTCGAAGTAAATAACTTAAAAGTCAACAGGTAAAGTAATTGGTATTCAGTTTATTGCACGCTTTGTCACTTAATTGCACACAGTCTCGGTCATTGTCACATTTCGGTCATATACTTGTATTTCAGAACCTTTTAACTGACAAAAAAAAACTTATTTCTTGCAAGAGAACCGACTTGCTGAGCTAATGCTTAAAACATTATCTGCATAAGGAAAGGTTGTTTACTGTCACAAAACAGCTGAATACGGCAACGGTCGCGTTTTGCAATAGAACCCGGAGTTTTGCAACGCTGCATGGCACATGGCAGGGCTCCAACCGGGCTCCGACCGGGGCCCGACACATTCCTAAAGGCCAGATAATGCGAGCCGGAATTATGCAAAAGTCTCACGTCTTCCCCGCTCAGCGGCGCGGCCACGGGCCTCGCTCAAATGACTGCCATATTTTAAAAATGTGTCGGAGGCAAATTTTCAGAATCTCCGTTACGGCACGTTGACTCGCATTCCTTAATAACGCGTCTACGCTTTTTATTAATAAAATTCTCCAGGCATAATACAAAATGCCCGTACCGTCGTCTACTGCAAGTATTTAATAACTCTGCATAAGATAATCTTGTTACGCTCGAAATTGGAAAGCTGCATGTTGAATTGTTTCAGCGCTGAAACTAAAACAAGCGAATCAGCACGTTCGCATTAAAGTTGATAGCACTCTCACATCTCGATTCATTTGATTGCCAGCCGAAGCTTGACTGCGTTATCTACTGAGCGTTTGAATTGCCTTCAATCCTTGCATACGATACAGGGTATTCTGGCAACGACAAATGCTTACAAATGAACATCGACAGGATGTCGTGTAAGTAAACGAAGTTTGGGAGGTGGCGGGGGCTCCCTAAGCTGGTATAAAACCCTTTCGACGCTCTCGGCCACTTGGCTACGAATGGAATGATTACGTGACTCGACTGGCCACTGCCCCCCCCCCCCCCCACACATGCTCACGAGAATTAAGAAAAGGAAGTTTCAAGTTTTCTCTTGCTATGTGCTAGTTGAGTGTTTTATTTTAGTTACCACAAACTACTTTAACACGTGGATTGCGTTCGTAATGTGGACTGGCGTTTAGCTAGTAACTTTATCGCCAATGAATTACGTATATATGTCAAATGCTTCTACAATCTTGAAATACCATTATTTAGTATGCCGAGGACGGACATGGACGGCCAGGCGGCTTGCTTAGCGCCTAGAGTTTAACGAGCCACCTAGCGAGTAGCTAAGAAAAACAATTAACGTTCTTAAATGTTGAAAATAAAATTATAATAAACACCGATGATCGATAGGTTTTTTTAAATTATTTTATTAGAAAAGAACCATCAATATTAATAAGCTGCATCGGTAAGGTTAGATACATTACCTCTTGCCTCTTGCCCCTTCATTATGGTTCCCATAGTCAATTCATTTTATTAGCTGTTCATAGTAAACATAGACATAGTAGTGCAGCCTAGCATTCATTTCCATATATTCAGCAAAAAGCAAGATTTAAGGTAAAAATTGGCGGCCGACATCATGAGGTGGCACTCCTCGGCGTCACTAGCTGCTAAATTAATTTTATATAAATAAAAATTTACGTTGCGAAAATTCGTCATATCCTCTATAACTCCATGTCGATCTCCGCCAAATGGTACCTTTATTAATGATTGCATGGTTCAAGTTAAGCCAAGCAAACTGAGTGTTGACTCACTTTATTCATTCACAGGAAGTAACGTAATTTCACGCTCGAAATAGTCTAATCAGCTTCTCTAAGGATATAATCAGCTTTGCAATGTTTTTCACTCAAATACAATACGTACTGTAGTGTTTACATAATCTGCATGGCTAGTTACTCTGTGAACTCTGTCGTCTCAAGTGACGTATGCGCGGGTTGCGCGGGGCGGGAAACAATGGTTGACTGACCGCCGCGGGTGGAAAGACGCATATGTTCGCTGTGAGCCGATATCTTAGTAAATACATATCTTATACTTATCTCAGTGATATAAAGTGAATACTACAAGTGGCGACGAGGAAAACCGTGAGTTATTTTTGTGATATACCTTGTCAAAGACGAACTTATGTTCAAAACAAAAGATAGGTTAGAAGTTTTCTTGGTCAGTTAAAAGAAAGGATAAATAGTTACTTAGTTATCTGTTTTCACTGAGTTTCATAGCAAATACATTTACGTATTAGTTAGTTGTTTACTGAGGGTTTTAAATCGTGATGTCTTTTAGCTATCGGTGATTGACTTTTCGAAATTTTATAACGTATACCTTTACCCCTTGTAAAGAATGATAGCATTAAGTATAAGTACTTAACCTTAGCTGAAACATAGAAAACTCTTACAAGAACTTAGTTTTACCGCAGGTAGAATCGATTTTGAGTAGGAAAAAAAATAGATTCTTAGTTTAACCCATAGGTTAGGTTTCATGTTACTAATAATTAATTAGGCTTACCTATGCGGTCTGAAATTGTCTCGCGGCAAGGCAGAGTTTGAAAAGACCTCATTGATAATATAATTATGAACTTCTGTTTAAATACATACTATCGCCATGGAAAAAATACATGTTTGTGGTTGTAAGGAAAAATAACAATAAAACAGTCAAAATTTAAATAGTAACTAACAAAACAAAATGATTAAGTACTAACTTACACAGCTGACTAAGTCCTAACTCCAGGTTGGTAAGTGTAGGATATATCCAGGGTTGTAAACAGACAATACCTATCTACTAGTGTAGTTATCATAATATCAAACCAAAACAAAGAATAGATATTGTTATCCACTTACATACTTACATCTTCTCTTCTGAGCATCTTTTCTGTTTTGATGAAGAAAATTGATTTTTAATTATTATTACCCCAAGATAAGGGCAAAACCTAGTTCGGGGGCCCCGTTGAATATAGAATGTATGATGGGGCGGAAATAGTTTGGTTATTTTAAATAAGCTTGTAATCTACTCATGATTGTGGGCTTGGTGTAAATACTTCAATATTATTTATATAGATGTAGGTTTACCTAGTCTAGACATATGCGATATAGGGTCACCTAGGTTGGTCCATTTTATAAACTGATTTATATTATGTTACATAGGCAGGTAACAACATTAATAAGCAACCTACTTAACACATTACTTTTATGGGCATAATGTTTTGAATGAATGTGTACGTACACCTGACCTTTGTCTATGTAGAGTTGGTTTTGTTTACAAACAATATAATTAATTTAGTGTATAGGTAGGTAGGTACTAAGTCAGTTGTAAGAATTAAACCAATTGCGTTGGGCATTAAATTGCGATGAGCATTAAATTGCGATGAGCATTAAATTGCGATGAGCATTAAATTGCGATGGGCATTAAATTGCGATGGGCATTAAATTGCGATGAGCATTAAATTGCGATGAGCATTAAATTGCGATGAGCATTAAATTGCGATGGGCATTAAATTGCGATGGGCATTAAATTGCGATGGGCATTAAATTGCGATGGGCATTAAATTGCGATGGGAATTAAATTGCGATGGGCATTAAATTGCGTTGGGCATTAAATTGCGATGGGTCTTATTTATGAATATTTGATAATCAGAGTTAATCTTAGTCAAAATTGGGACTGATAATCAAAATTATTTAATTAAGTACTGTAACTTATAGCTAAATTGTGTTAGCATTAAGTCGGGTTGTTAAGATTTCATATAGTATAGCTTAAGATCATCATGTAACAATTTATGTTACTTGTCTGCAGGTAGGCCAAAATGGCACTGTACAACTTAGAGAGGTTCGAATGTGAAGGAGATGTAAGTTCAGTCTCTGTCCGCTGGGAACGATGGAAAAGGAGCTTAAACATCTACCTCGAGGCAGCAGGAATAGAAACTCAAGCCAAGAAGA
The DNA here is from genome assembly GCF_932276165.1 of Plutella xylostella. Classification (NCBI taxonomy): domain Eukaryota; kingdom Metazoa; phylum Arthropoda; class Insecta; order Lepidoptera; family Plutellidae; genus Plutella; species Plutella xylostella. The sequence continues at coordinate 6,983,504 of NC_063992.1, read as the reverse complement.
GAGCTAGTCTGCTTCATTTTGGTGGAGTGGAGCTACAGGAAATATTTTATAACATTCCGGGAGCCAATGCAACAGAAGGGGATCTCTTTGAAATTGCAATAAACAAATTAGACAATTATTTTGCACCAAAGCAAAGTAAAGTGTATGAGCGACATATATTCCGACTTTTAAGACAGGAATCAGGTGAAAAATAAAAGATACCAAACAACAAATAACATAGAAGAAACTGCAAATATTACAACAGATGATGGAGGAATAGACTACATTTTCAATATTGGAGATGATGCTAAAGTTACTTGCAATATTGGTGGAGTAAATGTAGAGATGCTTATAGATTCTGGCTGCAAGCACAATCTAATAACGGACCAAACCTGGAATAAATTGAAGAAGAATAAGGTACAAGTTTGCAATCAAGAGGCGAATCCTGCTAAAACTTTTGTGGCTTATGGGAGTGCGACACCACTCAAGCTTATGGGAGCATTTGATGCTGATATCAAATTAGCCGGAACATCACTGAATACGACATTTTATGTGATTAAAAATGGTACACGGGATTTGCTGGGCCGTGTAACAGCGACTTCGCTAGGTGTACTCCAGATCAATGTTAATTGCAATCAGATTGAGGTTGAGGCCTTTCCAAAATTCAAAGACGTTTTAGTCACCATTCCGATTGACGAAACAGTGAAGCCAGTTATCCAGCCGTACCGGAGGATCCCCATCCCTTTAGAAGAAAAAGTAGAAATGAAACTAAATGAATTGCTAAAAAAAGACATAATAGAAGTGGTCAAAGGTCCTTCTAACTGGATCTCACCCATAGTTCCGGTGCTAAAGGAGACTGGAGAAATCCGACTATGTGTTGATATGCGTCGCGCAAATGCTGCTATCCAACGTGAGAACCACCCATTACCGACTATGGATGAACTTTTACCAAAAGTGAGAGACGCTAAAATATTCAGCAAGCTAGATATAAAAGATGCGTTCCATCACATAGAGCTACATCCAGACTCAAGGCATATTACAACTTTCATAACAAGCAAAGGGTTATTTCGGTACAAAAGAATGATGTTTGGCATCTCGTGTGCCCCAGAAATTTTCCAAAAAACCCTCGAACGAATCCTGTTATGCTGTGAAGGTGTAATTAATTTCATCGATGATATTCTGATATTCGCAAAGAACCTAGATGAACATGATCTAAGACTAAAAAAAGTCATAGTGGTGCTAGAGGATCACCAAGTGATGCTCAGAGATGAAAAATGTATCTTCAGAGTCAAGAAAGTCCACTTTCTCGGTCATGAGCTGTCAGAAAATGGCGTTAGACCACTTGATAAGTATATCTCAGCAATAAAAGAATTCAGAGCTCCTACGAATATTTCTGAATTGCAAAGTTTTATGGGTTTAGTTAACTATGTAGGAAAATGGATCCCACATTTGGCAACAACAACTGAACCACTCATAGGACTACTACGCAAAAGAACGGGGAGAAACACTGACATACAAGATGATTGGAAAGAACCACAGAAGAAAGCTTTTGATGACCTTAAAGTGGCACTCATGAAGGTACCAAATTTAGGTTACTACAACCCCCATGACAAGACAGTAGTGATCGCAGATGCGAGTCCAGTGGGGTTGGGTGCGGTACTCGTGCAAATTAACAACAATGGACCTAGAATCATCGCCTTTGGTAATAAAACCCTAAGCAGCTGTGAACGTCGTTATTGTCAGACAGAAAAAGAGGCTCTGGCATTAGTATGGGCGGTGGAACATTTTAACATGTTTCTTTATGGCAAAGACTTTGAACTTATAACTGACCACAAGCCACTGGAAGTGATCTTTGGGGAAAAAGCAAAACCATGCGCCCGCATCGAAAGGTGGGTGTTGAGATTACAATCTTATAACTTTAAGGTGAATTATAGGCCTGGAAAAACAAAAATAGCAGACCCCTTGTCTAGGCTGTGTAAAATAGCGACAAAACCAAAGGCTATATTTGAAGATCATGTGCAAGCAGTTACCGAATCTGCGCGGCCTGTAGCCATTCCATTGCAGGAAATTACTGAGAATTCCCTCAAAGACCCAGAAATCCAGAAGGTAAAGGAGGGACTGTACAAGGACAACTGGGATGACAATATTAAAGGTTACAAAATTTTTCAAAATGAATTATGCTTCAATGGTGACGTCCTTCTCAGAGGAACAAAAATTGTGATACCAACTAACCTACGTCAAAGAGTTTTGGAAGCCGCGCACGAAGGCCATCCCGGCATAGTCGCTATGAAGGGCAGATTACGAACTAAAGTATGGTGGCCCAAATGTGATAAAGATGCTGAAAATATCTGCAAAGCTTGCAAAGGATGCATCCTGGTCTCAGCTCCCAGCCCCCCGAACCCTTTGAAAAGAAGGGATCTGCCATCCGAACCATGGGTTGATATAGCAATCGATCTTATGGGCCCGTTGCCAAGTGGTGATTATATCCTGGTGGTGGTAGATTATTACAGCAGGTACAAAGAAGTGAAAATATGCAGAACCATAACAAGCGCTGAAATGATTGGACTGCTGAAGGATATTTTCAGTAGACTTGGTAATCATGTTTCCATTACCGCTGATAATGGAAGACAATTCTGTAGCGAGGATTTCAAGAGTTTTTGCCTAGAGAGGAACATTAAACTCTATAATACTATACCCTACTGTCCTCAACAGAATGGCGAAGTTGAGCGTCAAAACAGGGACATCCTGAAACGGCTTAAGATTTCCCAAGTGGAGAAAAAGAACTGGAAAGAGGCACTTCGTGAGTATATGATCATGTACAACAGTACACCTCACACAGTTACAGGGAAAACACCCTCAGAATTGTTTTTCCGGCGACAATTTCGGGACAAGCTGCCAATGATCCAGGATATATATTATAACTCAGAGGATTTAGAGATGAGGGATAGAGATAAGGAACAGAAGGAAAAAGGAAAGGAATATGCCGATAAGAAGAGAAAGGCTACAAACTGTGAATTGGAGATAGGAGACAAAGTATACGTGAAGAGTATGACAAAACAGAATAAATTCAGCTTAAACTATGAACCTGATACCCACACGGTGGAGGCAAATAAAGGAGGGGACATCAGTCTTCGTAATGACGAAACTGGCCAACAAATAAGGCGGAACATAGTACACTTAAAACGAGTTGAAGGACAATGGAAGGCGATACAAAATGAGAATGATACGGATGAAACTGAACGTAATGAAGAACAACCAAATGTTGATTAATTACTTACTGAGGATAAGATACTGAGTTACATACAACATGGTTAGGCTTTAATTATACATAAATAAAAATACCATGAATGTATGTGGAGCTTTGAAATTGTGAATTAGTTCAAGTTTAGTTATGATGATTAACAAATGTTGTGTTCTTAATAATATATACTTTATGGAAACTTCTTAGTTATTGTTGTACTGATGATTAATAAAATGTTGGTGATTTTAACATACTTGATAAGTATTTCATTTACTATACTAGTTACCCATGGATGAGTTGCACAATTAAAATCAAAATAAAATGATAAGGGAGGGATGTAGTGTTTACATAATCTGCATGGCTAGTTACTCTGTGAACTCTGTCGTCTCAAGTGACGTATGCGCGGGTTGCGCGGGGCGGGAAACAATGGTTGACTGACCGCCGCGGGTGGAAAGACGCATATGTTCGCTGTGAGCCGATATCTTAGTAAATACATATCTTATACTTATCTCAGTGATATAAAGTGAATACTACACGTACATTGTATGAGGTTGTCAAGAAATTTGTCTAGATTTAAAGAATTGGTGA